>NC_036875.1:9963046-10035912 GCF_002910315.2 Salvelinus sp. IW2-2015 | reverse complement strand
CCCTTGGTTAGCGCGCACTGCGCCCGGCCCGCCACAGGAGTCGCTGGAGCGCGATGAGACAAGGATATCCCTACCGGCCAAACCCTCCCTAACCCGGACGACGCTAGGCCAATTGTGCGTCGCCCCACGGACCTCCCGGTCGCGGCCGGCTGCGACAGAGCCTGGGCGCGAACCCAGAGACTCTGGTGGCGCAGCTAGCACTGCGATGCAGTGCCCTAGACCAGGGAGGCCCCCATAGTCTGGCTTTTTTATGGCGGTTTTGGAGCAGTGGCTTCTTCCTTGCTGAGCGGCCTTTCAGGTTATGCCGATATAGGACTTGTTTAACTGTGGATATAGATACTTTTGTACCTGTTTCTTCCAGCATCTTCACAAGGTCATTTGCTGTTGTTCTGGGATTGATTTGTACTTTTCTCACCAAAGTGAGTTCATCTCTAGGAGACAGAACGCGTCTCCTTCCTGAGCGGTATGACGGCTGCGTGGTCCCATGGTGTTTATACTTGCGTACTATTGTTTGTACAGATGAACGTGGTACCTTCAGGCGTTGGAAATTGCACCCAAGGATGAACCACCATTTTTTTTCTGAGGTCTTGGCTAATTTGTTTGGATTTTCCCATGATGTCAAGCAAAGAGGCACTGAGTTTGAAGGTAGGCCTTGAAATACATCTACAGGTACACCTCCAATTGACTCAAATGATGTCAATCAGAAGCTTCTAAAGCCATGACATCATTTTCTGGAATTTTCCAAGTTGTTTAACGGCACAGTCAACTTAGTGTATGTAAACTTCTGCCATTATTCTTTTAAAAATTCTTTAAGCTTTAATCCAACAAAATCAGCCTTAAATCTAACAAAATTAAGTTCACCAAAGTGGTCAAACCTGGCTCACATCTGAACATTGATATTGTCCAGTGTGTTGTAGTAGATTCGCCTCCTCTCTACTCTGATTGGCAGTTTACTATGAGTTTCGCTGGAGTTTCGCCAGACACAGTTCATTGCATTTCTGTTTGAATTTCTCATAGAAACGATCAAAGTCTTGTCGCTGGCGTTCCAGTGCTTTCATTGTGTCGCTGAGGGTACGGCAGAAACCCATATCCATCACTTTGTTCTGCAGAACATGGAAAAGCGCGTCAGTTTCATTGAAAATTCCATCATAGGCCATGAGCAGAAAGAAAAACTGTGGCTCCTGAGTGGTGCAGCGGTCTAAGGCACTGCATCTCAGTGCTAGAGGTGTCACTACAGACCTTGGTTTGATTCCAGGCTGTATCACAACCGGCTGTGATTGGGAGTCCCATAGGGCGGAGCACAATTGGCCCAACGTCGTCTGGTTTAGAATTTGGCCGGAGTAGGCCGTCATTGTAAATACACATTTGTACTTAACTGACTTGCCTAGTTAAATAAAAAAAAATGGGTTGCTAACGGTTAATTTTTTTTCAGCAAAGGGTTAAGGCATGTAATATTTCCACATAGTTGCCCCTGGTCCTGTTTGATGAGCTGGCATTCTCATCATTACCACAAAATGCCAACTCGGCAGCATGTAACATTAATTAGCTAGATCTTTCAAAATCTCCTTCAGCTTTGCATTGTGCATGCTGATGTTCAATCTCTGTTGTTCATTGCCAGATCTATCCGTGAGCTGCCAAATGTCTTAAAAGCTATCTGGCTTTGGATATGAGACACAGATTTCTCGTGCTTCTTGAGTGCTGTAGACAAGTTGTTCTAGTTGCAGTATCCGGCTCTTGTCCACACGCTGTCACTGGTGGAGAACAGCAAGCGGGGGAAGCGGAGTCCACTGCTAGCAGCGCAGCCACAGAGCCAGTCTTTCCGGGCCTTGATACCACTCAGATTGAAATAATCGTGTTAGTTTCTGTCCCTTCCTTTGATGTAGGTTTCTAAACCCAGATGTTGTTCTTCCCTCCCTTATCACACCCTGTTTTGCTAGAAAACTGTTTCAGAGGCAATATGTTAGCCATCCTGATCAGCTTACTTTAGCTAGCAGTAAAACGAACGTAACCGCCAAAAGGCGGCAGATGACATGTGACATCCATAGGCAGGAGCGAGCTCTTCCTATCCTCCTGCCTATCCTCCTGCCTGTCCTCCAGCCCGTCCTCCTGCCCATCCTCCAGCCTATCCTCCTGCCTATCCTCCAGCCCATCCTCCTGCCTATCCTCCAGCCCATCCTCCTGCCTATCCTTCTGCCCATCCTCCAGCCTATCCTCCTGCCTATCCTCCTGCCTATCCTCCTGCCTATCCTCCAGCCTATCCTCCAGCCTATCCCATTACATTTTTCACTCCAGTACGTATGCACATTTATTATTTGAGTGCAATGAAAATGAATGGGAGATATTGACACATGGAAGGCAGCGAAGCGCTCTGCCTGCTTTTCGGTGTCCGTTAGCTGGGAGTATAAGGTAGAAACACGCATGCACAAGTCATGTCAATGCCTTGCATTGAGTTTGGAGTTTGAAGGGCGGGAGAAAGGCACAAGGCAAGGCTGCTTTTCCTCTGGCCACCTTGCACATTTTGTAGTAGATCACCGCAAATTTGGGAGGTACTAGTTCAGAAATCCATTTTATCGTGAAGAAAAAACATGAAGAGAACAAAATTATTATTGATAATATTTATATGTATTCATTTTTCATGACAGTTGTTTTTTAATTCGTTTTCACAAGGTAGGCACTGCCTACCCTCCCAACCCTGACCGCACGTCACTACTCTACTATACTGTACCCTACTCTACTGTACCGTACTGTACTCGAGTTTACTCTACTTGAGTCTCTTATAATTGATGAAAGGGCCCATGGACTCTCAGATCTAGTGGTCTTGAGACCACTAAAGACAACAAATTCGGTCTTTAACTTGTCATGGACTCAGCTCACTAGGTCTGTGTCTGGACCTTGGGACCAGTGTCCTGGTATAAATCCTGGTCGTGGCTCCTGGATATTACCTTAGTCTTTGGTTTACAAACCATACGATCACCCAGTTGACTACTTTTAAATGGTGGAAACAGTCCATGGCAATGTCTATACTAAAACGAGTCTCCCATTTATCTTTATGATTGAAACTTGACACTGAAATGCCGGTTATCTTGCCAAAATAAAGATAGGTAAAGTGATAATTTAAACATCTAACGATATCATTGATTAGATATACAAGTAATAAAGTCATTCAATTAATCAGCAAGTTTCAGATTCATACAATCAACATTGAACATTTTACAGAGAATAATAGAGATTATATTTCTCTAAATTCAATGTAAAGGTTTAGAAAATCAGGTAAAAAAATCTGGTTTTTACTATTTTTGTTAATTTGTTATGCAAGTTCAATCTCTAAAATGTATCTGTAATTGAAGGTTAATCAAAATTATCACTACTGTGCATGGTTTTCCCTTTATTGAAACTTTTTCGCTATGGTTCGGTAGTGACAAATTTAATGGGGTGGTAAGGAACTCAGGTAAAATATGATATATTATTATTTAAATGTGTGAGGAGTATATATTTCTACCTGGCATATGTTGTAAGACATCTGTGCTGAAAGTTTGGGAAAAATAGCATACAAACGCGATTTTTTTGCACCACTTCTATAGAATGACCCATGTATATGGTTCCATTTGGGACAGAGCTATAGAAGGAGCCAATGCCCCCAGCCTGTATGGTTGTGGGTAGATGTTTCATATGATAGAAAGACACTTAGTACCGGAGTTTAACTCATCTGATTGTCTTGGTTGTGTCCTCTCAGGTGTGGTAGGAGCCCAGAAGAAAGAGTTGTAATGACAGCTGAAACAATCATGGCTTCCTCTGATGATGGATTGTGCGTTAAGGATTTATCCCAATTTTGCACAGGTTCCGCAATGATTTCCTTTTGTTTGTGATAAGAAAAACAAGTGAGACTGTTTTGTTATAAGTTCCATGAGGTGCAAATAAGTGATTAATTTCATCAAAGGATACTATAATTCTCAAAAAAAGAATTAAAAAAAAATAGTTGTATTTTACTAAAGAAAGAATGTTTATTTTCTACCAAGGATTGTCACATGGATGCAAGAACCTATAGCGGATCATGTGACTTGTTGTTTAAGGTGCATGATAGTAAAGATGTCGTTTGTTAATATTGTTTATGATTTACATTTTTGTCTTTCTCTTATTTTGTACTGAAATAGATTTTTCTGAAGATTTATTAGCCAGACACCTTGAAAATGATGTTTTGTGCTTGCTGTGTGAGTGTTGCTATGGTGAAGTGTTCAGTGTTTTTTCTTGTAAAGTGATTTATCTTAGTGGTCTAGATTGATCTTTCTGTCTCATACAATTTGCCTTAAAAATTTCCGTACAGTAGCTGTATAGGCAACCTCCGAGGCTAGAAATGAGCAAGAAATGTTAAGAGCTATTGCCTTGTAAATCAGCTAAATAGGGCTTTTCCTTTGAGTATAGCTTATAAAATCTGCTGTGTTTAGAAATGTAGGATCTTAATTTGATCACCCTGTTGCCAGAGAACTTTCCTGCAATGCAGGACATTTTAAACTTGTGGTGTATTTGAGGTTTCAAAAGGCTTCTGAAGTGTGTAATTTCCATTTTGTAATTTCCCTTATGAAAATTATATTAACCACTACAAAAATGGCCATTCATTATAATCCACATAATAATTCACATTTCCTATTGCTGCTGGATTATTTTCCTGCTGTAGCAAACTGGCTCAAATAAAGATCCTACATCTGTATGTGTTTTGCTTTTCCCCTCTAAAAATGAATCTAAAGTAGAAGTATTTGAAAAAAATGTTTAGAGTGAAACGACCCTCTGAATCTGATGATGATTTTGAATAGGATGTCATGTTTGTATTATCTGAGGGCCTTAAAGGTCTTTGGTTGTTGAATGTGGTAGATATCCTGCTGAATGATCACATTTTGAATTTTGCCTTTCAATTACTTGGTGTTGTAGATTAGCCTGAAATGAACTTCTTGGGGTGGGGATGGAATAAGGGAGGGCGTGGTTGTGTCTTTTTTGGGAGATGTTGTCAGCTTGGCAGGATGTTTCTTTTTCACTTTCAGTTGAAATGCAAACAGGCAAACTTGGATATATTATTGTGCAAAAAAACGATCAAAGCTTTCACGTACATGGAGTTTGAGTTGGGGAAAAATGGAGATTAAAATGTCGATTTTATTGCACCTAGCTCTTTGATAGGAAACAAACAAGCTTGGCACTTCCAATTATAGTTTACTTCACCAAAGAACTGAGCTAGTAAATTGAGGAAAGTGTCATTTCTCTCTCACAAGGATGTAATTGACTTTTTGCCAGACTAGATTGCAGTTTGGAAAATGTGCCTTTTTTTGTACATTTACTTTCAGTTTTCATACGTTTTATGAAAGTATGAACACAAACAAGCTTGAAGGACGATTTGGATCCAACAAATGCCACACGCTGATTTCATCACTACAGAAAAATGGAAAATGCGGTGTTAGAAATACAAAGAAGGCAGTTTGAAACTATGAAATTACAAAAAAAATCTTATAATAATCTGTTTTGACATTGTGCAACAGATAATGTTATTGCTAAAAGTTAGATTATTTTTTATCATAGTAGATTTGAACAGGCTTTATGATTGAGTTGTCTTCCAGAAGCCCGTGTTCTGGCCTGATGGTCGGACAGACTGACCAGTTATCTACCTCAGAGTTTCGTTTCTCCTCTGTATTGGGCCGGGTTAGCAGGTCCAGCCTGCCCTTCCAGACCAAATGCCATGCTCAGGAGCTGGCCATATACACTTGTTTTCTTTCAGGTTGTTTTTAATACTTTTTGATTTTCTTCACAAAAAAATAAGAAAAATGATGATATATTATTATAATCATTTTGAGGACAATTGTGCGTTGAGCGTATTTTAGTTGTGTTCGGACATTAAGTTTCATAGTTTCAAAAGTAGAACTGCTGCTTTCATCACAAGACATACCAGAGGCTAATAAAAGTGGTTGAAGACAAACAAAAGCTAAAGCTGAAAGTGGTATTTCCTGGATCTGTGACATCTCCTGAGAACATCATTGTTGCTTTGTCAGTCCAGACAGACTTGCAGCAGCATTTCCTCTGCAGTCAGCTTGAGTTGAGTTACTAAAGTAAAGGGCCACTGTGACTATACTTGAGATTTCTGTGTAATGCCTGAGAGTGATAACTAATTCTGTCGAGTGCTTGTGAGGGTTATGCTGCTAGTAATGTCTGAACCAAGTGCCATACTGCGTCTGAGTCAAGGGTTTGGAAAGGTTCATAAAGAAAGAAAAATGCTAATTTAATCAACCATCATGTTAAAAAGTCATTAAGTTATATTGAAAAGTAATAATTTATGAAGAAAGAAGTTTTGTACAGATCGTTTGAAGAAATAAAAGATTTTCATAGAGATATCTATATGAGAGTTAATTTTTTATTTTGTTTTACATGTGCCACACATTTCCCAGTGGTAACATATGTCCAGTTTAAGGAAACCATCCTCTGTGTTTTTGTTTTATAGTGTTTGTTAAAGCCAAAAATATTTTCAGTAGATTGTTACTTAAGCTTTATTTCTGTTCATTTCTTTGAATTTTTTTTAAAATAAAAACTTAAATTGGACTTGTTCTGTGTTCTGTTGGTGTGGGAGGGAAGAGATCTCATTATATTGATATCTGGCTGTAAACAAACCCTCAGAGCTGAGCCAGTTGCAGATGAAGAGAGCATGTTCATTTCCATCCTAGCAACATGACAAAAAAGCATCGTAGTTACAAGTTAGCATTATCTAAGTTATAGGATCTCTATGCCTAAAACTATACAGGCCGAATCCCCCAAGGTAAATGGGCGCGTTTGACATTGCAGCCGACTTGAAAGGCGAGTTGAGACTGACTGATCTACAAATCACCTTGCGTCATAAATAACTACTCAATATGATTTGTAGACCAGCCAGTCACAATTTACCCACGATACAAACCGGCTTTGATGATCTCAAACACGGCCAATGGGGGAGTTTGATTAGACTGAACCTGTGTAAACCGGGCTACGGCCCGTTACGTCACCGGGTAAAAGTAGTGAAGGAGGAGTGCCCACCTCAAGTCGAGCATGCCCTGGCCATAATGTCCACAAAACAGCATGATGAATTGTTCAGAAACATAAAACATATCTTTTCTATTAAATATATAGTAGTTTTCCTTGGGAAGGCAGGTAAAGCGATATGAGTTGTATATAAAGAGCAAACACTTTTGCATGTGGAAACACTGAATCCTAACTCATTACTCCACGTGCTTGACATACATTACTTCGACTTTGCCGTCGAATTTGACCGGGGCACCTGGCTCACCCCCGGAAGGCAGCCCGGTTTTAAAACGAGTGCAATCAATGCTAACCCAGTTCGCCCGGGGCATTAATCAAATCCCATCAATGTTTTTAGATATAAAGTTTTGTTTCACAGTCTTTGCCTCCTCCCTCCTTATTGCTGATCATTATTCCATCAATCCACTGTCTGTATTGGATGTACTTAATTTTACCAATGGCAGCTGCTCCTGCTCTACATAAACATACATTTCTGAGTAAAAATGTTCAGTAACAATCAGAAGTAACAACTGGAAGACAAATTACTTTGAAGATTAAAAACTATATTAGTAGCTTATGATTTTATTTTTCCATACTGTGAAATGTGTCAAGACCAGAAATATTGGAAGCATATCAGAAATTCTGCATATCTTTGAAAGTGTATTATATTTTAACCTTTCTTTGAGTCTCCTTTTGTAAGTAAATGATACTGGTAATCTCTGTTTCCACAGATAAGGTGCTGAATGAAAACAATTTCAGCAGTTACCAGTAACATTGCCTTTGCAGTGATTTTCTTATGGATCTTCCTCACAAAACCAAAAGCTTTCAGGAATGATTGGAGTGACAGCACAGCATGGCCTGTAAAGGCCTATCTCCTGTGAGATTATTCCTACAGTACCAATTTCCTCATAGTACATGAGAATTCCAGTCATTTGCCTCAACACAGATGACACTGACCTTACCTCACACAGAGTTGAGATTGACACCGCTGTCGCATTCAATGAAGATGTGACACATGCCCTCTTGCGACAGAGGGGAAACTTATCTATGTGGTCCGTTACAGCAGCAAATGACATGTACAGAAGCCTCAGGAAAAGGAAATTGGATAAATGGGGTAGAATCATGTCAATCCAGCCGAGTAATATAACTCTGACAATGCATCTTATCATTAACCTTTCGTCTGTTTTATTTCTCATCTTGTGCACAGTTTTGTAAATCAGCTATGGAGGCAATCTAATCAATATACCAGGACTCACTTCGCTAAACAGGCCTTACTGTTGATGAGACATTCTGTTGAGTTGGACTTACAGTGTGTTTGGCATTAGCACGTTCACAGCCCTGAGGGTGAGCGCAGTGTAGAGATTATCAACACCATGTCCTGGCCATGGTGTTAACATGCATGTCCCAATCTCAGCCAGTGTGAGTGGTGACAGGAGGGAGGCTACAGGGATGGGGGCTAGGAGAGGGCTGTGACCAGGCCTGGGTGGGTAGTGGATGGGAGGGAGGATAAATGGACGGGTGCTTGGAGAGGGCCATGGTGGCCAAGCCCTGGACTGGCAGATGGGTCTTCCTGGTCTCCTGCAGGGTGTGGTGCCACCCGACGGGAAACCGTGAGCAGCAGACAGACGAGGAGCCAGATCCATGCTGCAGCTGTCTGTGGCCTGCAGCCACCTGCGTCTAGCTGTTACAAGCCGGACACGCCTCTGCATCTACTACAGCTACGGCATACTACCCATTCTGCCCCTTTGTCTGTCTGCAGGTAATATGAGCGATCTCAACAAAGGTGTAATGATTGTGTGGTGATGTATCGTCTTTGAAATAACCATGTCTTCGGTTCCATCGAAAAACGTGGCCTTTACACAGGGAGAGTACAAAGGGCTCTTTATCTTTTTGGGTTCTGGCAAGGTCTATCTCAGTGGAGAGTGAAATACGAGTGTTCTCTTTCTATGTGACCATTATTTATGATTTATTACATTCAACAGTCTGATGACTTTGAATGGATGGGTGTCTATGATTGCTCTTTCTGTCTTCCCTCACACAGGGTTCGATCTAAAATGGCTGCTTGGTCTCAGGTCCTGGAGGGCTCCTGAAGATAATAACAGGATATTCATGTTTTTTGTTATTTTTAGATGAGATGTCTACTGGACATATTTGCTAAGTGGGTTCATGTGAGTTACCAATCAGTCTTGTCCATTGCTACAGTAACTTGTGTTCACTTGAATAAAAAATATTTGTACAAGTTTAAACCATTCAGGCTGGCTGTTAAACCGCCAAAGAATCTCTGGCATTGCTGAAGAATTTCTGCAGTGGATAGGCAGCAGACATCGTGTCTATGTTCCCTGTTGATTTTGTCTTGTTTATTAATGTAGTGTCTCTAGTCTTCTTATGTCTAGAGCTGTGGCTTTCGTATACCCCACTGAGCTCTCTGCCATTCCAGCTCTCACCAACATTCTTCTCACTTCTTAATGTCTTGCGCCTTGTTTATTTTTCACTGGGAGCTTTGGATTAATTAATGAGACAATAATGTTATTCATCATTTGAGTCGTGGTAGGCCTACAAGTAAGGATTTGGCTATACAACCTAAGAATGAGTGGAATTTACTGTGCTTCTTATTTACATCCAATTGGTCAGTAATTTCAGTTGAATATATATGTAAAATATGTTCCTGTGTGACTGTGACATATTTATACTGCAATTTTTAAAACATAAAGAGGCACTCTGCAAGCTTTTAGGCAGCATGTTATCCTACTGGGTTGCAACCACTGAAATCTGTACAATTGATGTACTTATGGCACCATCTAGAGGACTTAATGGGTTATTCTGTAAATCAATGTCCTCCTGGGGCCCAACTCCTTTATCAAAATAAAACATAACAATAAAACCACTTCTCCCTTAATAAACATGTTGCTGTTTCCTTCTCCACAATCTATAATACAATTATATCGAATGAAATGCATGTACAATGATATTCTTCAACTTCCCAATAATTTTAGCTGGTGCATTAAAAAAGTAAAAGGGAGTTGCTGCATAATCATTTGTTTTGACAAGCTTCCAACATACACTGAACTTTGCAAGCCTACTTTTTGAGGGAACATGTAAATTCAGGCACTGGCAGTGGTGGATTTACCATTAGGCAACTAAGGCAATTGCCTGGGGCCTCACATCATCAGTGTGCCTCGTGAACTTGGCATACTTACAATAGTTTAATACATTATTTATATTATCTTCCTCCTCTGCTTGAGGCCATCTTCTGCTTGTGAGTAATCTCCAATGTGCACTTTTAAGCAAATGGATCATTTTTTCCCCTCCGAATTTGGCTCTAGCTTTTGAACGTTTGGGGATATTAGCTATTACGACCCCATAACTGAAAGCTAATAACTGGAGTGGATATGCAGAAGACATCATGTCTATGTTCCCTGTTGATTTTGTCTTGTTATTTCCCTCTACGATGCTCACAAGCAGTGCAAGACACGTTAGAAGGGACTGTGACAAAATCGCATCTTTCGGAGATGCATAAAGATGGCAGCCCCCATGCACTTTCCACAATTTCCTTGTTTGCTAAGATCGCAGTATTGTACATTGCTCTCTGTTACTCTATTTTTGTTTTGTCATTAGCACGGTATACATCAGGGACATAAGACATAAGCGACATAAGCTGAACTCAGTCAGGGTCTCAACTTACTGTTGAGGGTTAGAATAGTAGAATACACAAGTGCAAGTTCGAAATTTGGCTATGGATCAGCAGTTTTTCTCTTGTTTTGTCAGTCACTGACAGTCACTCAATTAGCCTTTTCAGCAAACAATTTAGCTGACAGATATCATTAACATGGCATAAGGTATGCAAAATGTGTAGTTTTGCAGGAAATTTGCTTTAAAACTGAAAAAAAAAGCTCCATCATTTGGCAATGTATCTCTGCCCCATGGCAAAATGAGTAGAATTGCATGAAATGTGTTATAAAATTGCAACATTTTCTCTCCACCGCATGGTCAATGTGTAGAACTGCAGAAAACTTGCTTTAAAACTGCAACATTTTCTCTATGCCGCATGTGTAGAATTGCAGGAAATGTACTTTCAAACGTACATTTTTCTCTCCACCATCAAGAGGGAAGTCCCCCAACCAAATCTCGCTTAGGGCCACCAAAAGGCTTGAGCCGGCCTTCGTATACATGATCACAATTTTAGCTCCAAGACCCCAGCCAATTGAAATAAACAAAAAAGTAGGTTGTGCTGATTTATTGGCGCATTGAACCATGTTGCGCACCTTAGTTTAAAAACTCTATGAAATAGTGCTAAAACAATTACGTCATATCTGAATCCTGACATCTTTATACATGTTCACCATTGAAAATAATGCAGATCGTTTTTTTCTACACATAATTATTACCTAATACCTGATGATCTTCTCTGTGTAATGCAAATAAGAAATGTTACACCTTTCCCATTTTCAAGTCAATTGACTTGAAAATTAGCCTTATGAACATAGAAACTTGGTTGCAGTTTGTATCTGTGCTATAATGGTTCAAAAGTACATAAAATGAACTAATATATATGCATTGGTTGATATTGCAAAGAAAATATCAGATATAGGTATTGGCCCAGAATTTACACATCATGAATCCCTAAATTGAAAGGGTTAAAACAGAATAATTTTGAAAAATATTCTACCAACTTTGCACAACTCTTAGGGCAACAGGTATCCATGATCTTTGTCAAAATTGCTCACGCTCAGTAAATTTGGTTGGGAATCATTGATGGACAGCAATATTCAAACCTTGTCTCTGATTTTTCAAGCTAATCTAAGTCAGGACTGACACTGGACCACTTAGGAACACTCAACATCTCTTGGAAAGCCCTTCTGGTGTGTCTGAAAATGTTTGTTAGATTAGATTTAGGGTTAGATTTTCAGAAGACTGAGGCTTTTCTCTAACTTTTTACCTGGGCTTTGCTTCTTTCATATTTGTTTTTTTATCCTGACAAACTCCCCAGTCCATGCCAGTGACAAGCATACCCATAACACTGCAATAGTAGATTTAATTTTAAGGTAGCAAAATTTGAAGACTGTGCAAGGGGTGTGTAGACTTTCAGAAGCAACTGCCCTTCTTTTGGCCCGCAAATTGCTTTTGACGAACAAATCGGTCTGGAAAAAAATCTATGTGGCCCGTTGATTTGTTTTTATCCCAGTGTGGCCCTCAAACCAAAATTATTGCCCACCCCTATTCTATGTGGTGATGCAAAGACCTTTACTAATGGAGGGCATTTCAAGTCTTTCCAATTAGCATTTTCATTCTGCTTTGTTCACCTTGAAATAGCTGGCTCCAAATAGCTCTTTGTTCAGCAGCCTTAGTCCTCTTCCTGGGGCCTCCAAATCCACCCCTGGGGCGAGTATTTACCGCTATTTAAAGTTAGTGGGGTGGGATTTAATTTCAATGTGAGATGCTGTAACGTGGTCTCAGGGCAATTTGTATTATTCTGTACGTGAAGCTCCATTTAGTATGATATGTTACACTATTAGGTTACAATATGATTGGCACAGCGGTCGTACATACATCCCCCATGTGACTCGAACACGCAACCTTTGCATTGCTAGAAGGTCGTGGATTACGCCTAACCATCAGTGGTGGTTCTAGACCATTTCAACTGGGGGGGCCAAGCTGGGGCCAGTTGTACTGTTAGAGGGGCCAGTTACATTAGATGTTATTGTTGTCATATCGTTTTCTTTACTGCATTGCAGGCATTAGCAGGCAAAAGACCATGTTCATAATCATCATCGTTGCCACTGTCTAATAATGGATGTAAAAAAAAAGAACGATAGCAAAAATTAGTTATGTCAAAAGAAAATCATACTCCACATTTAGGGGGGCCACAAGGGGGTCCAAAATAGTTGTCACGGGGGCACTGGCCCCCCCAGAACCGCTAGTGCTGCCCATATAGTCACATGCTATATCTCAGACAGCACTGACACGATTTTGACAAAACATGGGTGAATGATGTGTCTTGCCATAGAAATTACACTGATTGGCCCAAGGTGGGAGAGCTATAATAATTAACTGAAATGGGTTAGTCACATGTGACATCTCAATTGGCCCAAGAGGGGGGCGCGCTGCATCATTCGTGGGGGACGACATGTTTTCTGTTGCCTTGCTTTTTGTTTAGTTTTGTATGTTGTTTCCGGAAGTTAGAGGGTGTTAAACGTTTTGGATTTACCCCTTCTTTTTTCTGAGTACAGTAGTGGGCGGCAACAGAGATACTTTTGAGGAGATAGGAAACTCCAGTGGAATCATCCTAAAGTACGTTTCCCGTTCGTAATATCTCTGGCGGCAACGCAACTATTTTCAGGATGTAGTCCGTTCTAATACCACACCGAAGAAGAATAACATTTTGGAGCCATGATTTGGAGCTTGCGAACATGGAGTCACTGAAGAAATGTCGTCTTTGCCCCATATATTTATGGAATTTCCTTTTTGTTGTTGTTTGTTGGCAATATACTCTAGCTGGTGGTAAGTCGAGATAGTATATTTATTTTAATCAGAATTGTATTGTTTAAAACCGGATGCGAAATGCTCTTTACTCATCGGTATTGTTCGAGAACTGGAAGTTGTTGTGGTTTCATTTTAAACTTGGACGAGAACCTTTCCATACTGTTTCCTGCTGAACAACTGTGTAACATTTTACTGTTGCGTTGCGCACAATAATATTTCCTGCTTTATAGGGCTTCATATTTTTTGTCTGATTACATGCCAAATTTGCTAGTTTCTATTAGAAATGCAGAAGGCTGCCCTTCTGCATTGTGACTTGGCTTGTAACCAAGTTCGGACATCACGAGGTATAAGGTTTAAACAAACAATAATGTGACCCTAATTTCCAAACGAAGCAGGAAGTGTGTAGTCTAAAAACCATACTCAGTTAAATGTGCTTAGAATATTCTCAAAGTGGGTCCACATACAAAATGTAAACTAGCAATTAATTACATGGGGTTAGTGCCAGTACCAAATTTACAATTGCAGGGATATTGGAGTATTTGAAGTAGAAATGTACATTTAGGCGGGGATTTGGAGAAAGTGACTAGCAGGATAAATAATAATAATAGTAAACAGTATGGAAGCAGCATAAGTGGTGGTGTGGGTGGTGAGTGTGAGCGCAAGAATGTCAGTGTAAGCGTGATAGGTGAATGGATATACATGTAAACAGGGCTGAAAAGTGACTAGTTGCAGGAATATATAAATAATTATGGTAATATACTAATGGTAATATATACATGTAAACAGGAGTAATAGTGATCACATTGCACTTGATTTCTATATGACAATTTAATAAGTGTGCCTGTTGATTTTCATGACACTATATTCATTTGGGAACAGGTTGAAACATTTATGGAAATTTTGCTAGCTTGCTGTTAGTAGCTAATTTGTCCTGGGAGATAAACATTGGGTTGTTTTTTTACCTGAAATGCACATGGTCCTTTTTTTTGCTGGATCTTTGTAGAATTGAGTCACACCAAATTGTGTGTTCTCTACTCTGACAGTTAATCTACAGATAAAAAGGGAAACTCAGTTAGTTTTTAGTTTTATTTGATTAATCTCTCGTCGTTCACTCTTCTGGGGATTTTATATGACGGTTGGCAACCAACTTTAAGATGCATTACCGCCACCAACTGGATCATATTTTGGCGCCTGGCTACACAGACGCCTGCGAGCAGTTTGGATGAAATTATTGAATAACATGTATGTGTACATTTATTTTGCAGCGCATGCAACACAGGCGGTTTAGTCAGTATGTAACCCTGCATCTCAGTGCTAGAGATGTCACTACAGACACCCTGGTTCGAATCCAGGCTGTATCACAACCGGCCGTGATTGGGAGTCCCATAAGTCGGCGCACAATTGGCCCAGCGTCATCCGGGTTTGGCCGGTGTAGGCCGTCATTGTAAATAAGAATTTGTTCTTAACTGTCTTGATTAGTTAAATAAAATAAAAATCCATTGCATTGCATTGAGCCATTGGATGTCCCATTTAGCCTTGTTAGGCAAATGCCCCGACGCTGTCCAAAAGCTCCGTCTAGACGCAAATACGCCTCGCAGTTTTGGAAACATTTGGAACGTAACTTTTAAATAAGTGAGAAATAAATAAATACAAAAGATGCACTTAATGTACGCAGTTTAGGAAAGTTGCACCCAGCTGTATTTTGAGAAACGCATGCGATCCAGTCAAATGGAAACGCGAGCACAAGGTGAGAGGATGTGTCATAGCTGAGGCAGTGTGCGACAACAACCAGTGCGACAACAACCAGGTGCAACTTTGCTAAACTGCGAACAGTTGGTGTGTATTTTGCATTTGAAAGATTCTTTCTTGCTATATTAAAGTTAAGTTCCAAGGATTTGCAAAACCGTATCACTAGCAAGGATTAATCCAGTTTCTAAACGTTAAAACAGAGCGATGGGATTGTAGTTCACATGGAGCCAGCTGTCCTCCATACCATCAGGTGAGAACCCCAAGATGGGGACCGGCTATAAGCCACCATGGGTTCTCGAGATGAAATGGCTGTGGCACTAAAGTCTCTCTTGCTCAACAAAGTCAATCATACATCCTTGTTTGTCATTCACATCCCTACTGATAAAATGGTCACTTGCTTGACTAGTTTGTGCAGGTTGTTGGAAATGTAAGTTGGACCAGGGACGCCTAACTTTGTTTGAAAGTGGATGTAGAAAGCTATAGTGGTTTTGTCTCATGATTAACTCTCTGCACAGACTGTCCTGCAGATGGGCGCACCTGGGTGCCTTTCAGACAAAGATGCTACCACTTCGTCCATGGAGAAGAAGACGTGGCTAAAAGCTATACGATTGACGCTGCGAAAACCATCTGCTCAGGATATGGTACTCCGACGTCCCCGATATGAAGTTGTCTTTTTATTCCATAATGTTACACCTTTCTTTATTATTATGTATTAGATGAAAGGCTATAATTGAATTGAACTATTTCAAACTACTCTCAATGTTTGTTTTCAATTGCCACAGATTGTCCTATGTTATCTCTTTTTAGAACTGGTGAGTGTCCAAAGTGCAGAGGAGAATAATTTCATCATCAAGTACAGTCCGCAGGTGTGGAAAGGCAACATACACGTGTGGTTGGGCATGTATTATGACAGTGATGGTAAGTACTTTTAGATGTACTAGAAAATATGACACCTCCGTATTATGAATGCTACATTGCCATATCACTTGGTTGTACAGTATAATGCCGTCACTTTACCCATTGCCACAATCCATATTAAACTATGCCTTGGGATCAGTGCCGTTTGTAATATTTGTAACACAATGAGTATTATGAGTACATTTCTTTGCTAATAAGGTCCATCAGGTCTTGTAGTGCCAAAACTGCCTGGAAAGAGTTTTGGTTTTGTCAAGCATGGATAATGCAGCTGTCCCATTTTTGAACTGCACAATGTCAGGAAATCCTGTTTTTATGAAGCTCTGTGTTACAGGAGGATAAAAAAAGAAACTCAAAGAAACTGTGATCCACACCCAGATATTAACGGCTTTCATGTGGAAAAAACGCAGACGCCACTGATTTTATTTGAACAGGGTTGTTTTGACTATGTGTATAACTTCTCTATGACAATATCTTTTGGGGTTTATGAAAGAAAGGTGAAATTAAGAGAGAGAGAATAAGTGGTCATTGCTATTTTTCTAAATTTGATGTCTTGGTTTATTTGTCTGATAAGATGAGGACTTTAAGTGGCAAGATGAAACCGGTCTGAGCTTTAATAACTGGGGGAATAGCTCCAGTGAGTCTGAATTGATTCCCATGGACACCTGTGTGGCCATGCACAGCAGCACAGGGGAGTGGAAGAAAGTCAGCTGTGTTGAAAACCCAGAGAATGGCGTGGTCTGTGAAACTGCTGAAAGTAAGGCCCTATTTTTAGCAGCATTTGTGAACCATAACCTTTCTACTCTTATTAAGAGACGGGACACACCATACCGAACGTCACCCGTGCGCAGTGGGCGGCCATCAAATAGCCTCTGACCACCGAATATTGGCCGCCATTTTCTTTTAATTTCCCAACAATTACACATTCTGAAACGCAGGTGATCTTCGTTATCGTGTGTCCTGCTTCTAATAGCCCAGTTGACATAAATCCACTGCAGCAATATGTTGTTTTGTCAGTTTGATTAACAAGTGGTTGCAGATTTATGTTCATTTTCATTTCTGAGTTATTTTTAGTCATGTTTCACTGATATGTTCTTCCTTTCTTCTTCAAAAGCAAAGAAAGACGGCAAACTTGGTAAGTGAAGTGGAGCCATTTTCCTTTATTTTGTTCTTAGATAGCCATACAGTCATAGAAATAGACTGAATAGAACAGGTGTCCCGGCCCGTTCTATTCATTATATTTTTATAAATACAGTAAGCTCAATGGTGACCTATCCCTGCATTGTTTTTTGTGTGCTCAGCTCCCAGTCCACTGCTTTCAGCTCTGGTAATTCTCAGTGTGATCGGCATCATGGGGATCTCTGCAGTCTTTTGGTTCCTGCACCAGAAGCACCGTCACGGTACCGTCCTCACGTCATTCGAGTACCACCCCCCGTTCAGGTCTCCCACCTCTGACGAGGCCTGCCTAGTGGAGACAGAGGAGACTGATGACATGGCTTAGTGGAAGTCCTCTTAGATTATGCTGTGTGCAGTCACTCTTGGAGGAGAGGACTAGGAGAGAAAAATGTGACCTTAATTGAGACCGGTTCCATTGTCCAGAAGAGATGATTTGACAGATAAAATAACATACTACGGAATGACACGTGGCAACTTTTACCACCAACTAGAGCCACCGTCTGCTTAGGTCCTTTACACTATTGCCTGTCTGAATGGGCTCCCTTATGGATATTGAGTCCGTCTGCTTTTTTGAAGATGTATTATTTTAATTATGGATGTTTGTGTTCGCCGAACAGTATCCTAATGAAAGTGTGTTTTCAGAAAACTTTCCTTCAGAAAATCTGGTTTCATAGTTCAGGGTGCCCTAAAGTCCATTGCTGTGAATGTAGACTATCATTTGCTTGCTTTTTACAATTAATTCAATATTGAATTGTGAGAATCGCTGTTTTCAATCTTCAAAGACATTTGTTCTCCTGTTGTTTTGTCTGCATCTGCATACAATTTGTGATCTTTGTAATGCATGGCGAGTTCAATTGAGATAAGTTATCATTATCAAACATCTTCATGTTCTATTGCCCTTGTAAGTGTTCATACTTTTCAATGATTTCATCTCTTCCTCTAGTGTCCAGGCTTCAAATGTCTTAGTTCTCGATTGAAGAGATAAATACAAGTAATTGAAATTACAGAGGGATAATCGATCATTTATATCTCAAACAAACAGATTAATGCTTGTCAAAGAGCCAGATTCAACCAGTGTGCATTTTCTCAAAAAAAGGAATCTCGGCGGATCTGTGTCCAGTTGTTTGCATGCTGCTGTAACTTAGTTCAAAGCATTCTTTGTGGCGATTGTCAATGTACTGACGAGCTTTTACAGATGATTACATTTATAATAGATATGATTTTTTGGGGGAGGCGTTATTCTGTAGTGACATGCATAAACGTCTATTCATGGGAGAAAACATTTTAGTGAGGATTGTTTGCCTTTGACCTGAACCATCTCCTTGTTCCAACTTCCTAAATAATCATTTATTTTTACAAAGCTATTAATCCAAATTGTAATTGACTAATTTTGATATGGTCAGTGCTTTTACTAATGCATTAGTAATACAGTATGTTACAGTTTGTGGAGTGTGCCTAAAAATGTGTATTGACAGAACTACACTCTCATAAGGTCTTTGAATGTCTGTGAAAGATTTCTGCTAATTACTGTGCAATACTCATTTAATTTGGCTTTAGCTAAGCCCTATTTGTTACTCAAAATAAAGTTTGGAAATCACCTGTGAGTTATGGGCCTGCCTGTTCTTTTTTTAATTGACTTGTGTGAGCGTCTCATCTTGTGGACAAACATGGTTACCCTGTGCTTGTTTTGAGATTTCATAATAGATATAATTGCAGTCAAAGTAGTTGTGTTCATGTTGCTTCTTTGACAAGTCTTGACGATTTGCAGTTGTCATACTGACACGGTTCAAGTGTCATCAACAAGTCGACATGGTTAACAATGTTACATAGTTCATTATTGGAATCTTAAAGTAATCCCTCATCTAGCTGTGTTTACACAAGCAGCCCAATTCAGATTTTTTTCTCACTAATTGGTATTTTGATCAATCAGATTGGCTGTGAAAAGATCTGTGATTGGTCAAAAGACCAATTAGTGGAAGAAAATATCAGAATTAGTTATATTGGTTCCCCCCCAGATTTTGCAACCCTAACTAACCCCAAAGTGCAACACTTGCAAACAATTGATGCCAACCATATCCATATCAGCACTATTCTGTCCATTCCTGCGATCGTTATAGAACATTACAGCTAAATATACACCTGTCAATGCATAATTAAAAAGGACCTGATGAATTGGGACACCGGATTGAGGACAGTCTAATTACTCCTTAAAGGCATATAGATTATAAGTCACTGTCATCTGTCAAGCAAACACCCACCCTCCCACTGACTACATGTCCTGGCTCTGCTATAGCACTAGAGGGTTGTATTCATTAGGCACCAAACGGGGGGGAAAACTAACAAACAGGGAGAGCTCTATCTCAGTTTGTCCAATAAGAAACGTTTGCTTTCCTTTTCCGTTGCAAAGTGTTTTGGCATGTTTTGATACAGTGTGCACTAATCAATGACAGTTTTTCCTGTTCCTTAGGGTTAGGCTATATTTTTCTCTCAGAAAATACAACTTCCATCTGGAAAATATGTAAATGTTGGTCATTCAGCCCTCCAGTAAGGATACATTAGTGATGTACACAGTTATATATTCATAACATCTGATATCTCACAGGGTAAAGTAATCTTTCTGTTCAGGAAATTATTTTGGTCATGTAGTGTATGCTCGTCGAACATCTCATTCCTAAATCATGGGCATTAATATGGAGTTGGTACCCCTTTGCTGCTATAACAGCCTCCACTCTTCTGGGAAGGCTTTCCACTAGATGTTGGAGCGTTGCTGCGGGGACTTGCTTCCATTCAGCCACGAACATTAGTGAGGTCGGGCACTGACGTTGGGTGATTAGGCCTGCTCGCAGTCTGTGTTCCAATTAATTCCAAAGGTGTTCAATGGGGTTGAGGTCAGGGCTCTGTGCAGGCCAGTCAAGTTATTCCACACCGATCTCGACAAACCATTTCTGTATGGACCTCGCTTTTGTGCACGTGGGCATTGTCATGCTGAAACAGGAAAGGGCCTTCCCCAAATTGTTGCCACAAAGTTGGAAGCACAGAATCATCTTGAATGTCATTGTATTATTGTATTATTCCTCCTCCACCAAACTTTACAGTTGACACTATGCATTCGGGCAGGTAGCGTTCTCCTGGTATCCACCAAACCCAGATTTGTCCGTCAGACTGCCAAATGGTGAAGCGTGATTAATTACTCCAGAGAACGTGTTTCCCCTGCTCCAGAGTCCAATAGCGGCAAGCTTTACACCACTCCAGCCGACGCTGGCATTGCGCATGGTGATCTTAGGCTTGTGTGCGGCTGCTCGGCCATGGAAACCCATTTCATGAAGTTGCCGACAAACCGTTCTTGTGCTGATGTTGCTTCCAGAGGCAGTTTGGAAATCAGTAATGAGTGTTACAAATGAGGACAGAAGATTTTTTACACGTTGCGTTCTTCAGCACTCTGTGGTCCCATTCTGTAAGCTTGTGTGACCTACTACATCGCGGCTGAGCCATTGTTGCTCCTAGACGTTTCCGCTTCACAATAACAGCACGTACAGTTGACCGTGGCAGCTCTAGCAGGGCATACATTTGACAAACTGACTTGTTGGAAAGGGGGCATCCTATGACGGTACCACATTGAAAGTCACTGAGCTCTTCAGTAAAGCCATTCTACTGACAATGTTTGTCTATGGAGATTGCATGGCTGTGTGCTAGATTGTATATACCTGTCAGCAACGGGTGTGGCTGAAATAGCCTAATCCATTCATTTGAAGGGGTGTCCACATACTTTTGTAGTGAATGTAACTCCTAATATGAAAGGAGACATCCCCCCGTGATGTAGGAGCTTGGCCACTAGGCGGAACAGTAGATCACATTTCCAGCCTGTACTTTCCAGGAACAGCAACAGAAACAGATTGCATGAACTCCTTCAGGTAATCATGCATTGTGTATGTTTTTTTGTTTTTTTATGTAAACAAAATCTTGGTAAATGTCTAATCTAGTGAAAGAATCATTTGATTAATTTAAGTATACATTATGATAACAATCAAGTGTTAATATCACATGGAATTTGATTAAGATAAATATTCCTGGCTGCTATCTATTCAGTTTGATTGATGACACGTTTGCGCCTGTTGTGAGCAAAACTGTTGCAGGATTGGTTTTAAAGTCTGACAAAACCCAAAAGTCAACCCATTTCAGCATAAGTGGTCTACAGAGTGAACACATTCAAACGCTTCATTTTTCAACTGCACCATGCAGACTGTGTTTGAAAAAGTGGAAACATGACTGAGTAGGGTATGGCCGTAGTGTAGATTAAACATAGATATCTCATTCTGTTTGAAAGTTCAGTTTTGTGGGAAGACATCCATTAAACTATTCGCACAGATGAAATGGCAACAAAGAACAACAAATGATGAGGTCAGGTGAAACACAAGGCCCAGTGAAGGTCAGGACTCCCACTATATACCTCTTAGGAAAAGGTAGATTTCAGTCCTTTAGTTTATTGGCCATTTTCCTCGGTACTCTCGTGCCTATTTGCTTGGAAATGTACACAAATAACTATACTTCTTGGTCTGGAGGCACTGTGGATATGTTTCAATGTTATGAACACATATCATTCAGACAAAATGCATTGAAACAGAATATTATGTTTACAAAATTCTCTGTATATCTTGCTCTAATCATGACTCATTGTGTCTTGTAGATGAGTCAAATTGAAACGGTCAGTCTGATCTTTTTTTGCCATGGGGGTTACATACAACAATAACACAACCTAGAAATAGTGTTCAGACAGAGCTTAGAAATGAGCTTCTGTCTGGATGGGATTTCAGCAGATGTGTTGTAATCACAGAGGAATGCTTTGTGACATATCTACTTGTTCAGCCCAATTTTCCCAGGACCCAAGAGTCTGTCTCACCCTCCTCACTCTGGACAAGGCAGCCATGAATATGCAACAAAGCATAATTTAGTAGATAGGAATACAATAGCAGCTTGCTGTGAATGCAGTTGTCCATGAAAGGAACCCTGAACGACACTTTTAGAATGGGTTTGAGTGTGTTCGGAAGAAAATGAGCTTGAGCTCAGGTTTGTCTGGAGCTGAGAGAACATTCAAATGTTTATACAAACCCATTGTAGCGAGTGTATAAATATGACAAGACATTTGACTCAATTTGCTTTGTCTTTCTTTGGTGGCAGTAATAATACCAGATCAATTCAAACATTCAACCATTTATTATAGAAATGATCACAAAATTAAACACAGTTCACACAGTTCTGTATGTACAAGTTCAACAATGAAATATAAAATAAATATTTATATCCAGGATGTAGTGCAAGGTCAGGTTTTCTAAAGTAGATGTTCGTTTTCATGCCCAGAAGTGATTACCATAATTAATTGTAGTGTTAATGTGGGCAGGAAAAAGCTTCGCTTGAGGTTTTTTGAAAATGATGGGACTTGCTTACATTATAATTACCTTGTCAAGCATGGTCCTTTATTTTTTCCAGACAGATCTGTGCTTTTGTGTTTCTTCATGGTTTTCTGCTTCTTCACCAATATAAGTGTTGCTGTTTCACCCCAAGATGGATTGTTTCTGGAGAGCAAACATTACAGAGAGGCTGTTGCCATTATGAATATGGCTGTAATGGCCTATTTTTGATCAAATAACACTGAAGGCATTTCATTCACACGTCTGCCTTACCACAGCCTGGAGGAGGATGGGTTTTGCACTGACCTGAAATTGCTAATTAAAAGGGACAGTGGTATGCATACGTAAATACGATATGACACAGAGTGACAGTTGGCATGAAAATGGGATGCACAGAGCCACTGCTGTTCACCAGTGGTTATCAAGTAATTATCAAGTAATATGTGTATTACTGCATTCCTTTGTGAACAAAAGATGCTAAACTCACCACAAGTATTGCAACAATTACTCTGAAATGTTCAATAGTTTATGCATCGCTAATAACAATACATGTATTTACAATTTCTAAAATGCTTTATGTAATTGTATAGGCTCTAACAACTGGTAAAACACTCCTGAAATACTTCTCAGAATCTCATGTGTTCGAATCTACTCTGAAATATGTGACAGTTATCTAACCGAAAAGCAATGCTGTCACCCAAACCATTATTTTCCTCAGAGTTTCAGGTTTTACCCCAGGCAAATCCAGCTTTCTTTTAAGACTCATTATTTCATTAGATTTCAACTCTCTCTTCTGTATTATTCTGTATTCATCCCTTTTCAAACTCTTGCCTTTTCAAACTGAGGTGCCTGTAGACAGAAGTGGGGAGCATCTGTTTCCCATGTTATGGAAGGCTCATGTTTCTCCTCCATTCACTGTCTTCCTTGAACATGCTCCAATTAACAGAGGGAAAACAAAGGCCAATATTTACATGGCCGTCCACTGCAGAGGCATTTTATAAGTAAGTCTATTCTGAGCCACAATTAGTCTGTGTAAATAAGTCTTGTGGTCTGATATTTAATAAGTGCTCGTTATCAATGTACAGATTCATTTTTCTTCCTTGATAGCACATTCCATGCCAGATCTTTATTTCCTGATAATTTTTCTCTTCCTTCTAGGTCAATAATTTGCTGGGAATGCTTGTTATTATGTGAATGACATGGGAAATGAGTACGTTTTCATGGTGGAATTGTACAATGTCAAGATGACAGGTTAGTCAATGATCTTGTATGTTGTATGAATCTGTCAATATTCCACCAATGCACTCGTGTATTAATCCTGATGATGTTTGTGGCATACTGGGTGATGTTTCCCTTGATTAATCATGTCCTTTTTAATGCCGGGTGAAGGGCTATTTGAAATCACCACACAAATGTTAAAGCCTTGCCTATGTGTGCTACATGCATTTCAGAAATATTTTCGAGGAGTGCAGGACTTAGGACATTTTGAATGCAATTTTTTATCATCCCAGACGACATAACACTTCATGCTGAAAGCAGAGACAGTGGCGTGGTGTTTAAAATCTGATGAAGTCATTTCACCGAATAAATATTCTATTTATATATATGTAGTTAACAGGACTAACTATCTTAAATTAGAGATTGGTCTACTTCCCTTGGTACAAATGTCTGATATCCACTAAAATTAACTTCCAACACCGTGTGGGTTGATAAGCACACCTGAGGTACCACTGGCATTGCACCAGACCAGTTGTTATATTAATATTTTCACAAATCTTTTGGGATCTGACACAGGCAGTACCTCACACACAGTACCAATAACATTGAGTTTTTGCAGCATATATCTGGTGTTTTTGCAGATTGACTGACAGGTTAACACTTTTTTTGGTTTGGCTAGCTAGCTACATAGCTGGCTAATGTTTTTGTTTGAAAAATGTATCTGGACACAGTACCAGCTTTTTTTGCTTCACCTGGCTGCCAATTCCTAATCTTCTGCTAACATAATTTTAGGAGTCGCCTGAAGCATAAGAGGAATGGGAGAGAGAGGAATACAGCAGTGCTGAGGCAGAGGGGTGGTAGTGGACGACTGGCTACTATTCTGAACTTTGTGTGGTGAGCTTTCTGGCACCCAGAGTTACTGAGGCATCACCCAAGTGGGTGTTACACAGAGTGGAAGAGGAGAGGTCCAGCGGCTATAAGAGACAGGCTGGTTCCCTGACTTGCCCTCTACAAGATCATCAGCAGGCTCCATCACCATCATCTACCATCCTCTGACCAGATCCCTACTCTTGAGCCATGAACTGACCCTCTCAATCTTCGGAGGATGCAGCTTTCAAAGACTTGGCCTCTATTGAGTGACCTGTCATGACATATTGCTCTTGAAGTGCTTTGAGATTCTCAGAAAAGCGCTATAGAAATGTAATAAATTATTTTTATTTTTTATTATTATCATTAGTGTTGGTCCAAGACAGACAAGCATGTCATCACTAACCCACATGACCTATCTGGAGAGGATTGTTTTGTGCTGAGAACAAAGGGCAATATATACCTTATTGTTGTGTAATTCTCCTGAGGTTCCTATCATCAAATAGCTAATAAGTAGCACAAAACCAGGGATATTTAAAATATCTATGGATAAAAGAAGTTAACACCATTGCTGCATGAAAAACAGACCATGCTTTTGAAAATGTGAAAACACTGTATTGCAGGGCAATATTTCCATAATATGTAAAGCACTAAATGTTTTAATTCACTTTAGATTAGTTGGTCCACAGTAGAAAACTGTTCTGTATTTATTGTACTATTAAGCTTTTAAAGAGGCCTAGCGGATTAACCCTGAGCGTAATTATGTACAGAAACCTTGGACTGCATTTACCCTGTTTTTAGCTCAGAGATGAATTTGGGTCATTTAAATTAAATGTATGTGTGGTGCTGGAAGGGTCTTGTTTTTTTATTGGAATTATAAGGTGTTGTGTACTGAAATGATTCAAATCTGTATTCTTTGAATGTGTCAGGCAAAAATCAATAACGGCAAGCACAGCCCCAGCCACACTGGCTGGTGGGTTTCCTGGGCTTGCCTTGGACGGATAATAATTAAAATCAAATCACCACATTCATTTTGTTTTCCATCAGTCTCCGGAGACATCATCTTTACTATGTCTTTTGGTATCTCATTATACTTTCTAATCAAGACTCTTTAAAAATGTTGTCCCAAATAAGGGGACAGACTGTTAGTACCCCCCCCCCCCCCCMTSTGCTTGCATTGCAGTCATTGGACTTGCACTTATTATGTTACAAATGACCTAGGTAATGCTAGACATTTTCATTGCATGCAAAAAGGCCTGGCCAGTGAAGCCTCTTATAATGATGCAGCTCTGAGCTCTTTCATCACTCGCTATCCCTAATGACGATTCTCCAATACAATTAAAATCCCAGCATCCCGCTGTTCCAGTGACAAAATCATCAAATTATTTTTTCTCTCCCACCATCTCTGTCGATTCAGGCAAGCTTGATTCATCCGTTTCAGGCCGTCTGAATGCAGTGTCGAAATTGACTCAGAGGAAGGGGAAGAAAATCAATGAGCACAAGGGATGGTGAACAAGCAAATAAACCTGTTTTAAATTCACAATGCTGAATAAGGATTTTTTTCCCCCCACATCTTTAATTCAAGAGTACTTTGTTTCTTAATTACTGTCTCCAATTACCTCCAGTGGATGTACAATTTGCTTAAGAAAAAGCCACAGTTCCCTTATTTCAAAAGCATTTTGCTCCCTTGAACATTCAAACACAAAGCATTCGCTGATAATTTCTGCTTTCTCTGAGTAATGTGTTGCCATCTGTGTAAAAGCAACATATCAACAATTGAATTAAAGGTTTGGGTGATTATATGTAGCCTATATGTCTCATAATAACGTTAGATTTTTCAAATCTAAAATCTAAAATATTTCCTGATAAGCACTAAATTGAATCACAAACATAATATTATTGTTTAGTTCTACCTTTCCACCTGTCAATTGATTGATTTATTGCACAGTAGGCCTATCTACATAAACTATCTACATTTTCCCCGTTTCTGAGAGAGAATTTGCAGCATATTGCTCTTCAGTTGTTTGTTGAATGTAATAATATGCACCCCCTGTCTAACCCAGACTAGGTCACAAGGTCTCTGCTCAGCCTGTTGCTGATTGTCTGTCCAAAGAAAGAAAAAACACAATTAGGCACAGATGGCAGTCTTTGCTCAACTGTAGGAGATGTGTTAATACATAAAGACTTCTTTGAGTTGTTGTATTACTGCAAGTGACTTACTCAAAGGACCAAAGGTACAGTATATTCAAAGAATTCACTGGGATCTGTGAGTATGTAATGTTTCAAGATGTACCTTTTCATTTATCTTTTATTTTATGATCCTAAGACAAAAATAGATATTGTAAGAGTCACTTGTTCCCCACAGATGAAAAGAAAGTGTATATGTGTAATCTCCTCACTTATTATTTGATGAATTATGCCTTTTGTTACATAATTGCAGTGACCTATTGTACAAATAAATAATCACAGTGTATACACTGCCAGATCTTCTCCCAGTTCTTTCCCCCACACCTGCATTCATCCTCATTCCTCCTATTAGTTTACCACAATAAACGTTATTTTCTTTTACAGAGTCCATTTCACTTTTTATCTTGTTAAAATGCTATATCAATCATAGATTGCTTCCAGGATTTAAAAAAAACAAGTAATACCTACCAGGTGCCTGGTATCTGCTTACAGTAATTTATAGCACTGAATTGTTAATTAATCAGACAAAAGTTAGCATTGTTGGAGCTTTTAACTGACGTCACTTTCGTTCCTTGAAGTGAAGCTGAACAAACCTTGAGAAGTCTGGAGTCTCCCTCAATCTGCTGTTGGTAACTAACACACTCACACATAGCTACCCACTCTCACCACGACTCAATTAATGCCCAATTCTCTTCTTTATCATCTCCTGCCACTGACTTCAACCAACGCAAATCGCGAAGGAGAGGAACATAAGGCTCTTTTTGAATAGTAACTGAAGGAGTATACATAAAGTAACGAACATAAGGTGAGTTTCCTTATGTTTTGTAGTGTGGAAGTTAGCTTACGTTATCATTCATAACGACGTTCAGTTTGTCATTTTGATAGGGGATGCATGCTAGCTAGCTAGCTAGCACCTCGTTCTATCAGTGCTGTCCAGCGGCTTGCTCTTTTTTTCTTCATGTAACCTAACCTGAGTGGTGCAGCTTGATACAAACTTGTCAAGAATGATAACACTTGTAAATGTATCAATAAAAGCAGCACTCTGGTTTTGTTACTTTGCAACTATTTGTAAATCTAGTTGGTTGCTAACTTAATGAGGAGACAGTCGATTTCCATCACTTTTTACGGTGTAGACTGAGTCGGTTGATGCCAGCTTGCTGTTTAGCTAGCGAATCTTGTCTTTTGTGTTGTAGCTGGTGCGGCTTAACTGACATTTTTTTAATACGCCGAGTCTTACGCTATCTATTTGGCAGAGAAATACATTTGGTGTTAACTAGGTTTACAATCACTCGAAGTGTTAAGTTTGAAATGTTTTAAAACATTGTTGTAGGTCATGTGGATAGTGTCAACCCGAGGTCGGTGTCTCTTTAACGTTACCGATAATGCCATAGTCTGCTCTTCATCGATGCAACCTAATTAAACCACAAATAAAACATTAGTTCGTTATTGCTTATTTGTGGTGTAGCATCATTTTATTTTTTATATGTTTGGAGGTGTCAGTGGAAATCAGCAGTTTCAGCCAGTCCACTGCCTGGGTCCGTCCGAAGCTCCTTTCCTCACTTGTCTTTTGTGTTGCTTCCTATAAAGAAAAGCAGCTGCAGCCGGCTGAGTTGATGAAATGTATCCCTTTGTGTAATATTACAATATCCACCATTTTTCTGCGATCTAAACAACAAGCCACTCGCCATTTGGGCAATTTTAACCCACCCACTCTTTTCATTGCAAAGATCCAGAATGCTTATGACCGAAAAGTTATCAAACGTTTCAAGATATGACGTCATCTGAAGTTTTGGTAACATCTGATTCTTTGTAACATTTGAAGTGAATGAGGCTATATTTCTAAGACACCTTTTTCATGGAGTGAAGGTTTTAACAATGCAAAGGCACACATTTGCCTAATAGGGCTAGTCATTTTGAGTGGTGGTGGGATGATTGAGTCAAGTGTTCTCAACATTTGACTTATTGCACTGATTTTCACTTTCAATAGCCTTCAGTATTTGGTTAATTAGTTAGGGCAAGGAATCAGTTTTATGTGACATTACATTTGATTGAATAGACCCAGTTTTGGCTAAGCAGACTAATGCTCTACAAAGTTACAGTCCAGACTGACATCTTATGTATTGTCATGTCGGCTTAGGCTATGTCTAGCTCCTATGTACTTAACATGTCCTGTTTTTCACGCTAACCTTGTGTCTTATTCACTTCAGTGTCCAAATTGTAACCTGATATTTTACCAACAATAGGCAATATGCTTACCTACTTGTCTTTGGCTTTGCCAATCTGTGGTTCATTCAGGGGATTNAAAAAAAAATATTCTGAGAGCAGAATACCTCTGCTCTAAATGCTAATTGCTCCACCTCCCATTTCTTTGTTTGAATATTCACAGCATAACTCAAATGTAAAGGAGCAGATGTTTAACCAAACAGCTTTCTCTTATGGGAATGCCTTCCACTTCCCTCGGATGAATCGACTTGACATCTGCTTCATTACAAGTTTCAAGTTTTATTTGTCACATGCACAAGTACAGTGAAATGCTTAACTTGCGATCCTTCGTTGAGATGTTAGGAAACTATCGGTGGCACTGGCAATGAATTAAACCCCCAGCACACACACTCAAATGCACATGCATGCACTTACGCATGCACACGTGCAGTGACGTGCAGGACAGTCATGTGCCCACAGTTTAAACGGATTACAAATGCCTATTGTTGCCTTATTGATGGAACTGAAGGCATAATAGCCTAAGTTATTAATAGGCCTTTAGGCTCTTTGTTATTTGACCTCTGCACAAGTGATAGAACATATCTGTCGAGGCTTGTTCAGATCCAATACTACAGGGCTGTTAGGCTATAAGGTAAATCTAGCTAGCCTATAATGTCTACAGGTTGTGTCCGGCCTTTCTCCATTAGGATGTCAAATTTAAAATGGACTTGGCCAGTAACTTAGTAACAGGCCTAGATCCAATTTTGACAAAAGTGTATTTTAAGAAAAATAAAGACTGTATTGCAAAACGTGTATATAGTGAGGTTTTAACCTGGGAATCAAGCTATAAAAACAACAAGCTTCTGAGTTAAAAAAAAAAGTTTTAGTATCACTTACACCACACTCACTGCATGGAGAACATGATTGTTTGTTTGGGGCCATTGATTTCACATGTCACATTTGTGAACTTCCTTTGGCACTGCTTTGCTTTTGCCACTAGTGCTACAGAGGGATTGATTGGTCTTTTGTAAATAGTTAATTGATGAACTATTGCACACAGTCTAAGTGAAATGGCAATAGAGATTATTCCCCATAAAGTCGATCATTTAAATGGCTCAAGCAGCCATTCCAGCCAAGGATGCAAGATAAATCAGATTACAGCCTTGATGTGTTATGCATGCCTCCAGTAACTGCCAATGAATCAACCAATAACCAGATACAATGCTGGAAGGTCACTGAATTTGCCTCATATTTATTCAGAGCTCGTGTCCTTGAAAACAGTATCAGAATGAGGAAACAATAATGCATCACAACAAGTCACCAGCTCCGGATGTGAGCTTTAGCATTAATAAAAATAGCAGTGGCGCATTTGAATGTTTGGAATATCGCAGGGTATTGTTCTTCAAGGATGGAAAATCTTAGCATTATCTCTCAAGGTTGCTGAATTGCTTGAAACGGCACGTTTAAATGCTACCAGCCCCAGTGGTGTGATTTAATAAAATGTATTTTTAGCTCCATTATTTTCACCCATTCAACCACTTGGTTAATTACAGCCTATTCCTTGCATGTGGTGTAATAATTTGCTTCTTATTGTTAAGGTAGGCTATTAGGCACACAACAAAAGTAAATTCATTATAATTTACCAACAACCTGTTAGTTTAACTGGTAGGCTAATTAGCAGATATGAGGTGTGTGTTTTTTCCCCCCCTTAATCTGCTTGAGAACATGTAGCCCAGCCTAAGTAGCAGAATATAGCGTGTACCAGAATGTAAAACATTGATATTTGTTTAGGGTAGATGTCCTGCTTCTGATGACAACATTAAGTTAGCCTAATTGACAATCCAAAATATGTCACTGTACTAGGCCTAGTCTAAGTGAAACAGCGATACACATTAATAGACATCAAGGTGAATTTCCAAGATAAAACTGAAGTTTTTATTTTTATTTTTCTTTTCTGGTTGGTGTTCCGAACAGGCGAGATGGAAAAAGTTTGTCACCAACGTGGGTTATCTGGATTAAACACGATTGTTGTGTTTTTATTTTCTTCATTTAGTGTCTCTGAATAGTCACCATTGCCATCTCGAAGTCGAGTGTGAGGATTTTAACAAGACTGGGGGGGTCAGCCTCTTCAATCTTTTTGGTGGGGGTTGTGAAAGGGGTCCAAGTGTGTTTGGCTCTTCTAAAAGGAGGAACTAGACCCATCAGTAATTATGGCATCCGTCCTATTAAAGGACTGGCAATTGTGCATTTTCACACCATTTCTTTCTCCTGTCCCTCCCGTTCGTACCCTCTTCCACAAGCTTGCACTCATTAATCAAAGACGCTGAACTCCTGCTGAGGGCTGAGAGGTCCATCAAATTGGCAGCCGGTTCACTGTAAAGAACAGCGCGGCGAGGCCCTTAACACACAGGCATCAATAAATCTAAGGTCTTTGTATGCAAACCCTAGAGGTTAATACTGTATAATTCAACGTCCTCTCTTGTTTTCATGATTGATGTTTTTAAACATTTTTAAGGTTTGACGTGATCCTTTTGTAGGTCAGGGTTGACACTTTCTGATTGGCCGAGCTGGAGAACTATTAAGGAGGGTTGTTTATTAGGAACATGTCAGGGAGTGGGAGATTACTTTTTTTTTCTTCCCCCTCTTGTGTTTCCTCCTGGTTTATTTTTCTGCTCCTGGAGATGCTTTTCATAATGTCTTAGCTGAAGAACGGATGCTCCAATGATTGAAGTCTCCTGCTGTGATAAGTACTCCATGTTTGAAACGCTAATAGTTTGGACTATTTGTTTGGCTGCTTACTGCTATTTGTATCCTTAGGTGAAATTGCATGTAGTACATGTTTAAACTGCTGGAATTGTGGAGGCAGAGAGGATACTGGGATTTGATGAATAGACTCCATGTAGACTATTCATAATTCAGATGGTTGCAGGATGAGCGCAGACTCTCACTGGCTATTATAGGCCTAACCCATTCCACTCACACACACCAAGATTGTGCTTCAGCACAGCAGGGCTCCTTTTAATTTATTGATCTTCCTGCATTTAAAATCTGGTCACTGCTGCCACAAAGGCTTGCCATTTAAGCTGTGCTAGCAAGCTTGCTGCAGCCACGATTTTAAATATTTAATTTTCACCGAACACTGCATGAAATTACAAGGAAAGGGGGGTGGGGGGGGTGCATGTTTTGAAGCCGTCCTTACCGAGTGTGTTTGGGTCAGTAGAGACCAACCTCGGATACATTCTGCTTTGTTGATTCAAGCCCTGCTTAATGTGTCTCCCAAGATAGAGGGGGAAGGAGGCAAAGGGACCCTGCCACTCCACATGATTGTAGGGAAGACGGATGACATTTGTGCATTTAGAACGATGCGACTCCCTTTTAGCTAACAGTTTTCCATGTTAAGACAACACTTGTTCAAGTTATTTAGTTAATAGCCTACACGGCTTATTTGAGGTAAGATTGAAAGGAGACGTCGCCCACTGTAAATAAACCTATTTTTATTGAATTATGGCACCAAGTGTAGGACCCTGTTTTAGCTGAGTGGTTTTAAAAGGATCCCCAGTTTGGAAGGAGTGGATTATCAGGAATAATCTGTATGAGCACAGAGGTGTCTCACGTGGACCTACACTACAGTAGGCGTGATTATTAGGATCTTCCTCATTTTTCCTATTGCTGCTTAATTTCCACCACGATGCTGAAAACAAATTAATATCACCTTCAAAGCATTTCAAAAACCACAAACAAATGTAGGAACCTATCATGAATGAAAGTGTTTGAAATAGGCCATAGTGGGTGCTGAAAAAGGGTTTAGATGTTTTGAGGTTGGTAAATGACCCGAACACGTTAAGACACTGTTAGTTTGACAGACCAAACGGTCTTCCCCACTGAACTCCGTATTAAACGGTGAAACTCGGTAATCCATCACAGCTGTGCGGAGCTAGGATGGAAAAGCAAACCTCTTGGAAAATAACTGTTATTTATTACTCAACATTGCTCTTGTTGAGCTTTCTCTCAAGGCAGTCTCATGCTCTTGTCTCTATTCTTTAAATTATGGCATGGAAAGACAGCTAGCCGTAACATGAGAAGGTTCAGCCCAAGCAGCAGTTCAAAGGAGCTACTGGGAAAGACCTTTATTTGAGGCCAGGGAGTGACATTTTGCGCTTCCAGTGCTGGATAAAACATCAGAGAAGAGAAAAGAGAAATAATATCTGCTTATCTCCCCTCACCCTCTACTGATGTTCCAACCACAAAATGGTACAGATGTAGTTGCAGGAAGAGCCTGTCTGTTTTAGGTGAGGTATAAACGGTGTATTCATTGCACTTTGCTGAGGTTGTTATTGATGTGCGAGTTGTGTGGAGGTGGATGGAAACTGCTTCTCCAGGCTATGGCAAATCCTGTGTGAGAGCTCCCTGGTGTAGTCCAAGTATTTAGAGCTAATTTAAGCATACAGACAGGAACACCGGCATCTTTTAGGAAACACATTTCTCTCTGAATACCGTTTTTTGTCACTCGGGGATGCAACCGAACTCCATCACTCTCTTGTCAGAACATCACTACATTCCTCAAGTGGATTTGAATACTTTTGGACTACTGTTGCTGATTGAGATGTGAGATTGTGTTCTGGGAACTCCACACAACCAGGGATCTAAACTGTTTATCGTTTAAGGCCTATTTCCTCCAATGATGTCTCAAAGGACCGTAAAATAGGATGTTTTCAAGAACCTCTCATGTTCTCTCTCTGGTCATGTTGTATGCCAGCGTGGCAGGGAATGGTTTGTCCTGGTGGAAATGTGAGAAATGACTTTTCTGCATGTGCAAAACATTACAGCTGTACAGGACTGTTGGTTTTATCATCCTACATGGTAGGATTTTAGGGGCTCCTAACCAACTGTGCTATTTTTTTTTTTTGCGTTTAACTCATTTTGTACATAATGTTGCTGCTACCGTCTCTTAATTAAGAGCTTCTGGACATCAGAACATAGATTACTCACCTTGAACTTGACGAAGATTTTTTTTTAATTGAATGAGTTCGACGCAAAGGATATACTGCTTTGTCGAGAATAAGGCCCAACTCCCTGTCATCCGCGTGAAGAAAAGGGGGAGGAGGGCAGGGTGCCTCATACAAATTCTCAAACGAGTTGGTAAACCACCTCTACCCTCTGTATTAGTGGCCAAAGTGCAATAATCTGAAAACAAACTGGACAATCTACGATTAAGACTATCCTACCAACGGGACATTACAAACTGTAATATCTTATCTTTCACCGAGACGTGGCTAAACGAAGACACGGATAATATAGAGCTGGCTGGCTTCTCTGTTTTTTGGCAGGACAGAGCAGCTATGTCTGGTAACGCGAGGGTGTGTCTATTTGTCAACTGCTAGTGCGCCATGTGTAAAATTAAAGACGTCTCGAGTTATTGCTCGCCTCAGGTAGAATACCGTATGATAAGCTGGAGACCACAGTATCTACCAAGAGAGTTCTCATCTATATTCTTCATAGCTGTCTATTTACCACCACAAACTGATGCTGGCACTAAGACCACACTCAACGTGTTGTATAAGGCCATAAGCAAACAAGAAAATGCTCATCCAGAAGCGACGCTAGTGGCCGGGGACTTTAATGCAGGCAAACTTAAATCTGTTTTACCTCATTTCTACCATCATGACACATGCATCCAGAGGGAACAAACAAACTCTAGACCACTTTACTCCACACAGAGACACGTACAAATCTCTCCCTAGCCCTCCATTTGGCAAATCTGACCATAATTCTATCCTCCTGCTTACAAGTAAAACTAAAAGCAGGAAGTACCAATGCAGAAGTGGTCAGATGATGCGAATGCTACGCTACAGGACTGTTTTGGTAGCACAGACTGGAATATATTCTGGGATTCATCCAATGGCATTGAGGGGTATACCACCTCAGTCACCGGTTTCATCAATAAGTGCATCGACGATGTCGTCCCCACAGTGATTGTATGTACATATCCCAACCATAAGCCATAGATTACAGTTAACGTTCACACCGAGCTAAAGGCTAGAGCTGATGCTTTCAAGGAGCGGGACACTAATCCGGACACTTATAAGAAATGCCGCTATGCCCTCAGACGAACCATCAAACAGGCAAAGCGTCAATACAGGACTAAGATTGAATGTTACTACACCAACTCTGACACTCGTCGGATGTGGCACGGCTGAAGCTATTACGGACTACTAAGGGAAACCCAACCGTGAGCTGCCCAGTGACGCAAGCCTACTAGTCGAGCTAAATGCGTTTTATGTTCGCTTCGAGGCAAGCAACACTGAAGAAAGCATGAGCACACCAGCTGTTCCATATGACTGTGTGATCACGCACTCATTAGCCTATGTGAGCAAGACCTTTTTAAACAGGTCAACATTCAAAAAGCTGTGGGGCCAGACAGATTACCAGGACGCGTACTCAAAGCATGCGCGGACCAACTGGCAAGTGTCTTCACTGACATTTTCAACCTCTCTCTGACTGAGTCTGTAATACCTACATGTTTCAAACAGACCACCATAGTCCCTGTGCCCAAGAAAGCGAAGGTAACCTGCTTTGAAAGGCTGGTCATGGCTGACATCAACACCATCATGCCGGAAACCCTAGACCCACTCCAATTCGCATACCGCCCCAACAGATCCACAGATGACACAATCTCAATCACACTCCACACTGCCCTTCCCTACCTGGACAAAAGGAATACCTACGTGAGAATGCTGTTCATTGACTACAGCTCAGCGTTCAACACCATAGTACCCACAAAGCTCATTAATAAGCTAAAGACCCTGAGACTAAACACCTCCCTCTGTAACTGGATCCTGGACTTCCTGACAGGCTGCCCCCAGGTGGTAAGGGTAGGCAACAACACATCTGCCACGCAGATCCCCAACACTGGGGACCCTCAAGGGTACGTGCTTAGTCCCCTCCTGTACTCCCTGTTCACCCACAACTGCGTGGCCAAGCGTGACTCCAACTCCATCATCATGTTTGCTGACGACACAACAGCCTGAATACCGACAACGATGAGACCGCCTATAGGGAGGAGGTCAGAGACCTGGCAGTGTGGTGCCAGGACAAAAACCTCTCCCTCAATGTGAGGAAATCAAAGGAGCTGATCGTGTACTATATGGAAAGGAGGGCCGAACAGGCCCCCATTAACGGGGCTGAAGTGGAGCGGGTCGAGAGTTTCAAGTTCCTTGGTGTCCACATCACCAACGAACTATCATCGTCCAAACACCCCAAGGCAGTCGTTAAGAGGGCACAACAACACCTTTACCCCCTCAGGAGACTGAAAAGATTTGGCATGGGTCCACAGATCCTCAAAGTTCTACAGCTGCATCATCGAGAGCATCCTGATTGGTTGCATCGGCATCTGGCATCTGACCGTAAGGCGCTACAGAGGTTAGTGCGTACAGTCCAGTACATCACTGGGGCCAAGCTTCCTGGCATCCAGATCTCCTTGCGGTGTCAGTGGAAGGCCCCAAAAATTGTCAGACTCCTGTCACCCAATTCATAGACTGTTGTCTCTGTTACTGCACGGCAAGCGGTACCAGAGCGCCAAGTCTAGGACCAAAAGGCTCCTTAACAGCTTCTACCCCCCAAGCCATTAGACTGCTGAACAATTAATCAAATGGCTATCTGGATTTTTTCTTTTTTTACACTGCTGCTTTTCGCTGTGTATTATCTATGCATAATTACTTTACAAATTACCTCGACTAACCTGTACCTCTGCCCATTGACTCGGTGCCGGTACCCCCTATATATAGCCTCGTTATTGTTATGTAATTTTCTCGTTACTTTTTGATTTCGATTTTTTTACTTTAGTTTCTTTTAGTAAATATTTTCTTAACAACAATGCAATTTCTTAAATAGAATTAAGGGCTTGTAAGTAAGCATTTCTCAGTAATACCTGTTGTAGTCTGCGAATGTGACAAATAAAATTTGACACCAGTATTGAGATACTACGATACATGATTTTCCATGGAAAAAAGGAAAACCCAAAGCAGACTAAACTCGTTGGTCTTTTAAAAAAAAAACTACTGTATGTAAAATATTGTGTGCTATAGCATAGAAAATAAACATGTGATTCTGGATGACATTAGGCTGCTTTTTTTTCTACCACTAGGACTGTTTTCCTCAAGAAATTCAGTTGGCTTCATGTTTTTTTCCCCTTGCCATGATACCTTCTGTATATCTCGATACTGATATCGTGACAACCCTGCTACACAGTGTAATGACATAAGATTTGTGGCTGGCTGGCCCATAGAATCGGTGTCAACTTGGATTCATTACAACTAAAAAAGCACAAGAAAGAGGGTTTAGACACCCACCGTCTCACATTGTTCTGAATTAGTTTCTATAGTGTAGAAAGATGACCATTCCTGAAACATTATTTTGGCTAAAATATCATTTGATCTCTGAGAAATTAAGCTAATTGATTGTACCCAAATTTGCCATTTTAATTTATATGATTCATATAATCTTCAATAAATATTTGACCTAACATCAGATTTGGACCATAATTAGCCTGGCGGGTAGCAGCGTTGGGCCAGTAACCAAAAGGTTACCGGATCGAATCCCCGAGCTGACAAGGTAAAAATCTGTCATTCTGCCCCTGAGCAAGGCAGTTCCCCAGGCGCCGAAGACGTGGATGTCTATTTAAGGCAGCCCTCCGCACCTCTCTGATTGAGGGGTTAGGTTAAATGAGGAAGACACATTTCAGTTGAATGCATTAAGTTGTACAACTGACTAGGTATCCCCCTTTTAATAATTATACCTAACAACGAATAAGACACGAGGAATCCAATAAAATGGTCAAGAGTCACCCACAAACCACCTATTGTGACATCAGTGGGCAAAACTTGGTACTTTCACACTAATTCATGGAAAATAATGCAAGCGTCTTCAATGACAAATTTCTCTGAACAGGAGAAAAAAAATACTCAAACCGCATCTTTAACATGTCAAACATAGAGAACTGATACTGCATAATGGTTGTTGGGGTGGGGTTGGCTTGGGGGTCCGTGGGTGACTTGACAATTTTACTGGGTGTCTTAATCATTGTTACAAAGAATGATGGTCAAAATGGGATGTTATGTACTATATTTATTGAAGATTATATGAATCCTATAAATGAAAATGGCTAATTTGGGTGCCATCAATTAGCTTAATTTCTTAGAGATCAAATTATATTTCAACAAAATGTTTCAGGAATGCTAATGTTATCTGTTTCTAACTACAGAAAGGAGTTCAGAACAATCTGACATGGTGGGTGTCATGGCTTGCTGAAATGACATGGAATGACCCACTTACTCTGTGAATAAGCATTCTTTAGTCCGCTCATACTTTGTTTAAACCTTTTGCAAGGGCCTCAGTTTTGGCCTGTAGCCCATTTATTCAAGATTTGTTTGGTTTTCTTAACCGGTACTGTAGCCCATCCAATGCCTATGCATTCCTTAGTCCGATCGGTCAATTTCCACAAAGTATGATTCAAGACCACTTAAGCCTAGGACTTGATACAAGTCATTAGCCTATGTTTTTCTCATAGGCTATGGGTCAACATGACTTTTTTCTTCTACATTTTCCCCCCCCTTCCCATCTGCTTTTAATCTCCATAAACCTCACTGTAGATGGACGTCTAATGGGATGACTTGGTTTGGCGCAATGACTATTCTCTTCGCTGAGTTTACAGGCAGTCAAACCTTACTACTAGCCTAGGCTCTATGGTGTGTGACCTKAGATGCTGTTGGGTACTGGTAGGTTATGCTAAACAGGAAGCGAAAAGAGGACATCGTTATCCTCCGAATGTGTCCTCCTCCATCGACAAAGGGTGAGTCCGGATGGATTTATTACCAAGCCGTAGCAGGAGGAGGCATGTTTCTCTAATTAGTGTGTGAATGATACCCATCCTTTGAGTGAATGAAGGTAGAGGCACACTCCTAAGATACCCATAATTAGCTTGAAGCCATTTTGAGTGAAGCATCTGCTAGGATAGGGAAATAAGGAAATGGCATAGCATCCACAGCAGCAGCAGTCAGAGCAAATTGCCTCCTGGGCTGAAAAGGCACAAGTGCAGTTTTAACAGCATCCTGTTTACCTCGCTCAGTACTCACCAAGGGCTCACTGAGAGGATTGTCCAGAAAGCAACAGTTGGCCCTGATCAAGTGCACCGAGAGGAGAATGACATGTTGTTTGAGGTAATATTGCACAGGCCTAGGTTCAGATGAATCCTAGCTAGGCCAGGCCTAGGGATCTGTGTCCATACTTGCCAACTTAATCAAAGTAGTTTGTTGTGATTTGTAGGCTATTCCTGGAGCACTGAAAGATTAGTATAGAAAGCCTTTGTTGTTCATCACCTCTTCATTTTTATGTTGAAAATAAATTAGTCTAATATAAAGAAACAGACTGAGTCTTTTTAAATGATGACAATCATTGTCATAACATTGATGTGATCGCTAACATTGATGTTGGGCCTTTTGCTGTCATTCATTGTTTGTGCTGCTATAATCGTCTGTTGTAGTATGAACACAAGTCTTGTCTGTTTCCCTTGGCGCCGTGTGATCCTGCAGTTGTCCTGTAGACAGGTTGCATTGTGGACCAGGGGAATTTGAGTGATGCGTCAAGGCTGTAAATCATGTGCGCTTAAGTCTGCTGCTGACACCGGGTGTTAAACTGACGCAGTCTTCGTTTACTTCAGGTTCCAATTGAAACAAACACCGATGGAAACGTGTAATGAAAATAATAGACATTTGCTGGCTCGCCAGAAGTGTTTGGAAGCGCTTACGCAAGTGCTGCTGTTTTCCAATTTTAGTTGAATTTTGTTGTCGTGTTTGAAATACACCCGTCTTTGTTTTGTTTGCTCCGTCATATGACCATGCTGCAGCAGCAGGGCTTTGATTCCCAGCCGACGTTTGAATGCATAAGGTATACCCCCCAGGCCCTAAGCCTGTCCAAATTAGCATTTTTATTTTATTTTAATGGAGTTTCRGGCAGGAATTCTGGTGAATGAATAAATCAATAAAATAAAGCAATTAAGCTGACTGTTGTCTTCTTCTTTTTCAGTTTGCAGAGCCGTGATGTCACAGAGCTGAGGATCCTCTCGAACAGTAAGTGTTTGGTCACGTTGGCTGCGTTCTAATCACCCATCGCCGCTGTAAACAATGTGGTCCTACCGTCCTACTGTTTGTGTCTTGAAGTCCCCGTTGTAATTATTGCGTCCGGAAATCAGTTTGTGAAAGGACAGACTAASTGGATAAGCACAACTCTTCAATTTAAAGCATTATTTAGGTATAGGATTAGAGMTTTTTCCAATTAGGCCTAGATTTAACGAGGTMCTCTTTAATGGAATTAGTTTGTGCTACATTACACTTTGCTTTCAGTGTGTGAATTTCTAATTAGTTTGCCGTCTTGCATAGAATTAGCATGTCAACGTTTCATAACATGTATGAAAAGAAGCATTCTTTTACTTTTGGCTATTTCTAAAATAAATTACTGTCAACCAAATTGGGGTAATTGGTAGAGTTTGAGCTGTCCTTTGACTTTGTTTTGAATTTGAAAGTGAGTCACTTTGCATACAGAAGCTTTGAACAGTGGTTGCATGGCTGCCTCTGTAAATTGTGTAGTGTTGCACCCCAGACGATGTCCGGAGGGATCTGAAAGCTTCAGCTTCACTCCTATCAGACAGTCTGACTTTTCTCTCCCGAGTAACGCCTCGAAGCGCTTCGATGCCGGAATCACGCAAACCTCTGTGGTGTTATTGTAAATACATCAGCATTTTGGAAGTCATTGGTTTCTGAACTGGTTTTTCAACCGTCAGAGAAAGATCAGGTGGTATCAGGTATCTAGTGTGTCACTGATAGCAGGACAGTGTTATCGCTGGACTTCTCCTTTCCACTTGGCTGCCCGTCGTACCTCGGGGCTACTAGCCAAGGCCTGTTGTTCTATCTGGAACATTCGCTGTTCCACTCTTCAATGAGAAACTTCCATCCAAAACAGTTTGTCACAGACCTGTTTTTCTTTCTCTGCAGTATTTCAAATGTGGAGGGTTGAAAGTAAAAGGRCAATGCAAAGTAACTATAGGCAACATGTTATTTTCTACTGGAGTCGATATGCTGAAAACTAAGTGTGGTGACATGCATCAGGCAACTTTTGTGATCCTGAGGGAAAAGCCTGTTAGAATCTTTGTGTGCGACCCTGCCAGGAGACAGGTCACCCACAGCGTTCCAGACAAACAGAGTTGGAATGGCAACGGGAAATGAGGAGAGGAATCCCATCAACCCCAGATTCTGATCCTGCCCAGGTTGTGTGTAATGGAAACCTTCCAGGATTTATTTTAAGTCATCAGTAACCTGTAGTTTAACTAGAAGCTTGACTCTCCTCCTGCTCTTACTGCTGAGGAGACGGGAGGGGGAAGTGGGTAGCTCAGGAGAGGTGGAGAGGCGAAGGGGGGGTGGGGGGCTATCGACTGGTGTTTTACAGCCCCCTGTGGGTGTGTTAGATGAGGGAGGGAGGGTTTTTCTATCCCTCCTTTTTTTAAATATTGATGTCCTCCTACAGTTAACAGTGTGGCTTGAAAGAGGTGTATTCTGTGACGGGCCTGAGTGGCTAACAGATTGCTGGGGCTGTGTAATATGATGTGGTAGTAAATACTGGCACCTCAGCCCCGTTCCTCCTCCTCCCTTCACTTGGCCACGGGATGGGGAGGATGAGGCGAGAGAGATGGTGATGAAAGAATTCCTGTCAAAGTTGAATCATAACGCTGCACGGGATACTGTTAGGTGGTATCAATCTACTACAACACCAGTTATTAACCTACGTAGATCTCAAGACATCCTGGACAGAACAGAGCTGTCGTGAGGTAGGACCCATGGCGATCAGGAAGTGTAGTCAAGGCGAGGTGTATTCCAAGGAGTCCGCTTAAGCAGGGAGCCCCACCTCCATTCCATTGGGACCGCGTGGTGTTTGAATGACTCTTGAGGCTATGTCCCAAATGGCACCCTATTCCTTGTGTAAGGACCAGAGCCCTATTGGCCCTTGTCAAAACAGTAGTGCACTGTAAAGGGAAGAGGATACCATTCGGGACACAGCCAGATAGTCAATAGCAGGCGAGTCCATGGAGAGGAGACCAAACCCTAAAGGTCACGAGCAGTGGGCGGCCAGGCTGCGAGATGCAAGGACTTCAAAATGGATTGCATCAGCCCAGCCAGCCACCCCAGACGCCCTGCCTGTGTCTCCTGTCCTACAGCCAGAATGTTAATGGGTTACAGATCTGTTATTATACTGCTGGGATCCTCTAACCAAACTTTGTCCCCCCTCCTTTTTGATTTTAGTGCTGTTTGCTCACATGCCAGTTAGGTTACGCACTGTGGCTTATGCCAACATTTTAACCTAGGCCATTCATTCAGTTAAACCTCACTTCATATTAAGAATAAACCCTTAGATTCATTGTGATCTTTGAGCGAGTGAGCTGTAAGGGGAGAACGAACGTCTGTTAGGTTTGTGAGCACTCTCGATATCTCGATATCTCGGCATATCAAGAGGTTTGAAAAGGATGTTAGCGTGAGAAGTGTTTCGCTACACCCCGCAATAACATCTGCGCAAAACATGTACGTGACCAATAAAATTAGATTTTTYAAATTAGATTTGAAATGATTTTGCTGTTAGTAGACGAGGCTCTTGGCAATCCCTGACGCAGTACGCCAGATGCCGTGCTACAAATGTGAGCTGGTGCCGGCCGTTCTCTCTAAGGCGACGTCTATGGGACACATCAGTGGCGCTTTAGACTCTTGTGAATTATGCATGCAACACGCCTGGTAACCTCATACGGCGCTGAACGCCTTTGTTTTACGCTACCTTGTAACTTGCTAATTGTCAACAAATGTGCCATGGTGTGGTCGACCAATATCCCCAGCAGCTTTAATGCACTTTGGAGATTGGGAGAAGTCCAACTTAGTGACTTCTCATCCGGCCTCGCTGCATTGTTACTTTGTTCAATGCGTTCCCGGAATGAATTCATCCTGCGGTCTTCCGCAGAGACGTTTAGATATCGTGTGTCATTAAAAGGGTGTCAACCGCTCAATTCATCTCCCCTGTGTGAATGTGGCGCATGCAAAGCCTCGCTGCTAATGTTTGCGCAAACAGAGCTGAATATTTGTGTCTCCTGAAGGGCAAATACATCAGAAAATAATGTACCTTTTTAATGAAGCACACTGCCATTCAATTTGCCAAGTGATTGTAGATAATCCGCAGTGAGCCRTCCATCTGCAGATGGACAGGAGCCATTTGGAGACCATCGGGCCTAGGTGGATGAGTGGAGGGCCAGGGTGGAGATGGAGGGAGGCAGGGGATTTGTGTCTCTCTGCTTGCTGGGGTCAGGGGGCTGTGCTCCACAGGGATCAGGCTGGAGGAAGGGGGTCACTTACAGCCTGCTTTAAGTGCTGTCAGATAGGATAGATCCCACGCACCATTCCGGGGCGTTTCGCATCCCCCTCCCCTCTTCATCCTCACCCCTCCATCCTCCCTGTTCAGCACAGACACGAGGCCTGATTTCAGGAGCCCCCCAGGCGACGGTATCGCCGACTTGAAACAAAGCCAGTAGAAACATTTAGTTTGACTAACGTGCGCTTGGTACAAGGCCCAGTGTGGTTTTTCTCTGAGTCATGTTGAGACGTGCTTGGAGACCGTGAGGAGTAGACATGAGAAACAGCCCCATTGAGGCAATTGGGCATCAGGGAATTTCCATGCCTCATTCTGGCCATGATTGGATTTGTGTGTTGTTCCCCTCTGTTAAAAGCAGTGGTATAAGGTATAACTGAGAACGTGAGGGAAGTAATTACAGAATCGGTATTTGAAGCTGAGGGATGAGCTCCGGTCCAGCTGCGCCCACCACAGAGGCTAATTTGTTGTCAATAAACTATAACTAATCACAATGTTTCCCCTCAGGGGTGAGAGGTCAGGGAAGACAGGGTCTTGGAACAGCTCTGGCATGGTCTACACTGAGAGGTATAGAAGCAGAGGAGGGTCATAAGTGCCTCTCTGTGGTTTGGTGTGCAGATGGTGAAGGGGAAAATTGAATTTTCTTTAGTATCATTGGGTTGTTAGGGCCAGCTGCCTGCCTTCCTCTTAATGCTGGCACTGGTACTTCAGCAGAGACCAGGGGATTCCCCCCCCCCTTCTCTCTCCCTCTTTACTGCCTCAGAGGGCTGGTAAAATGCACACCACACACTTTGCGCTGCAAAATGAAAATCCTTTCACACAGACGGTGTTCCCTGAAATCRCGGTAAATTGCAGGTAAAGCATCCCACTCTCTCGTTAAGTTGGCATGATTTAAATCCTCCCGACCCCAATCCCCTCTTATTACTATTTGAGTGTGAATTCAGATGCGTTGGAAATCTCGCAAACACCAATCTAGAAAGTCTCCAATAATATCGATGCTAATAAAATGCTCTCCTTCCAGGAGCTGCATATATGCCACTTAGCTGGATGAAGGCTGTGCTCTGCTCTGCGCTGGGCTGGCTGCCTGCAGTGCACTACTGCCTACAGAGAGGAGATCTGTAACGTCAGCGCCTCAGACGCGCGTAGAGGTGATACCAAGGTGAACGCTAGACTTGCAGAATGGTTGGGAATCATTGATATTCTGACTCTGAGGCTGCAAATGGCTCAGTGGCAGATGGAGTCTTTGTCAGGGAGGAGGAATGGCAGCTCTGGAGTACGGTGGCTGTTTTCCCTATCAGCTCTATCAGCTGGCTGGTGGGGGCTGACCTTCCACCACTGCCTCGCACTTTGATCAGTTAACCCCTCCCTTTGTTTACTAGGAATGTGCAATTTTTAAGGGAAATATATGTATATGGAGTCAGAACTGGCATTGTTGTGGGTGCTGTGTAAGGATGAGGCCCTGAGAGGGACCTGTAGTTAATGACTTACTACTAGGCTACCTGTTTTGTCTAAAATGTAGCCTGATGTCCAGTTATTTCCGGGCTGTTTTCGTCAGGCCTTCTCAACCAACATAGCTAGCAAAATGCTAGATGCAGTAGGAAAAATATGTTGAGCGCTTTGGTTCTCTCACTCCCATTGGTCCCGTCCTCGACTAAATACACGTGTGAATGCAAGTGTTTACACGGACATCAAATGTCAACACAGGCATCTTTTTCTTGCCAAAGCATAGGAGAAACACTGTTCGTAATTAGGTTCCCTGTATKTGTTTTGTTGAACAATTATGATAAACTCTCCTGATTTTATAATTTTTTTGCAATGGATTAGCCTACTTTAATTGACCTAAACACTCTGTTTATAAATGAAGTAAATTGCATAAGTAAACCTACACTCTTTTGGCACAAACGGACGTTTAGTAGAATGGCAACCACAGTCAATTTATGATTTTCTTGTCTAACCTTTTTTTCAAATTTTTTATGCATTGTTTGTGAAAACAACCTTAATACGGTCAGAAAATGCCATCCTTCCGAGACGCAGTCAGAGATTATGTGTACATGCCCAGAATAAAACCGTCATTAAAATGCAATAATCACTCTTGGCTGAGAGCAAATTCAAGGAAAGACCAAAAATATTGAAAGGTCAGGGAAAGAAATGAGGAAAAAGAACAAACCATGGGGGGAAAAAAAGCGAGTGACACTGAGACCCCGGTTTAATATGTATGTATTTCAGCTTGATGGTTGATTTCATTAGCCGGTCTCATTGTTATGCATCAACTGTTCTCCTGCAGCAAAATGAATATTGTATTCACTTGGCCTGAATATTCAGGAGGAAATGTTTGGATTTAGATGGCATCAGACAAATAAGAAAAAGCGTTGTTTCCCCTTTCCTGCCTGCCCTCATGCTCACAATTAATCCGATTCGAGGGATTTTTGTCATTCACTCCAGATGTCGGCTAATTTGCAGAGTGTTGTTAAGTTGCTCTCGCTAATTTGGCCTTGTTTTCCCAGGCAAGGATATTATGGTTTCCGTGTAGTCCACCAAATATGTATTCGTTGTACAAATGAATGGTTGACAGATGCTGTCATTGTACAGAGCCTTCAGAAAATATTCACCCCCTTGACTTTTTCCACATTTTGTTGTTACAGCTTGAATTTAAAATAGATTAAATTGAGATTTTGTGTCACTGACCTACACACAATACCCGTAGTGTAATTATGTTTTTTGAAATGTTTTTTGAAATGTCTTTATGTTATGGCAAATCTAAATAAGTTCAGAAGTAGACATTTGCTTAACAAGTCTCATAATAAGTTGCATGAACTTACTCTGTGTGCAATAATAGTGTTTCACATGATTTTTGAATGACTACCTCATCTCTGTACCCAACACATACAATTATCTGTAAGGTCCCTCAGTCGAGCAGGGAATTTCAACCACAAAGACCTGGGAGGTTTTYCAATGCCTCGCAAAGAAGGGAACCTATTGGTAGATGGGTAAAAAAAAAGCAGACATTGAATATCCCTTTGAACATTGAAGTTATTAATTACACTTTGGATGGTGTATCAATACACCCAGTCACGACAAATATACAGGCGTCCTTCCTAACCAAGGAAGGAAACGCTAAAACAGTTAGAGTGTAATGGCTGCGATAGGAGAAAACAACTGAGGATATATTAACAACATTGTAGTTACTAACCTAAATGAAAGAGTGAAACAAAAATATTCAAAAACATTAGTGGGGAACCCTGAGGGCCTTTTTAGGCCTTCAGAGAAGGCCTAGACATGTTGCTACTGACTCCTTGAGCAATAGCCTACTTTCCCCATGCTTTTGTAGATGAAGTAGTGTACAGACACACACACACACACACACACACAMWSRCAGTGGCTGTAGCAGGTGTTATCGAGGAGGATGTGGTGGCTAATTTGTTTGCGTCACCCTTTTCAAGACTAACTTTCAACAAGAAGTTAAATGTTGTGCAGTGGCCAACACCAGCACTGCCAGGATTGGTGCAATGAAGAAAGAGCTAACAATTATGAGCGCTATCCATGGATAACTAGGTGTGAGTAAACCAAGAAGCTGTACTGCTGAGATTGCCTCATCTTCAGCACCGACAAGACGTCACCTGGGCCAGTACTGGTTTCAAAGAGACATATTCAGTGTTACGAAGTCAGCTCTGCGCCACCAAGACTCAACTTTACAGCTGCGAGCTACGGTGAGTTCAAAAATGTTTTTATTTTTATTTAACCTTTATTTAACTAGGCAATTCTTATTTACAATGACTGCCTACCCCGGCYAAACCYTAATCCGGACAACGCTGGGCCAWTTGTGCGCTGACCTATTGGACTCCAAATCATGGAGTCGACCTGGAATCGACTTGTGATACGACCTGGAATCGAACCAGGGTCTGTAGTGACGCCTCTAGCGCTGAGATGCAGTGCCTTAAACCGCTGTGCCACTCGGGAGCCCTAACATGTGAGGACACAAGTAGACCTTCAGCTTAACGAGCAGCAGTGCAGAGAGACAATATCGCACAACGATAAAATTCTGCATTCTCAAGTTTAAAGGAAAGCTATGGGTCCATCTTTGAAACTGAACTCAGTGTTGTACTCCATGTCTGACTTTGAGGGTTGGAGCCYGGCCGACGACCTCCACTTTCTCCGGCAGAAGAGGCAGAATGAGAGGTATGTACCAACTGTATCTGCTTACCTGTCTGGTCTTGACTATTCCCGTGTCCGCTGCCTCAGTTGAAAGGATCAAGACTTACTCCAGGAAAACTACCGGGCAGGCCCAAGTGTCAGCCTTGGCTTTGATCTCAATCGAGAAAGTACTTCGCTCGGATATAAAATCAAATGACCCTGCCATTGCCATTTCATAAAGAAGGACTGAAGGATGGACTTYGTTTTCAAATGATCTGGTGAATGGCACAGTTTAATGGGCTGCTTGTTCTTTAACATTACTTGATGCTGTGTTCGACTGTTTCTATTGGCGCTTTGTTTCAGCAAGGTACTGAAATAGCGGGGGCACCGCGGCTGTTTCCTCTGCTCTGACTCGCAGTAACTGTCCATGGTCCTTAATCAATAGTTAGGCCTGTGTGTTTATTCCGCCACTGTATGAGTGTGACTGTTGTCTTTTTGGAACTGTTTCTGTGTATTGCTTTTCGGCCATATATATCACAGTGGTGTATGAATGCATTTCTAACGRGTTATAGAGTAGCCTGAACAACGCAATTATCACAACATTGTTCATGGCTGTTGATGTGCCAGTGTTGTCTCCGTGTGAGCTGTGAGATGTCTCAGGCCTGTTTTTGATTTTGTCATCAAAAAACATTGCTACTACTACTGTAGTATGGCCTAAAAATCATACTTATTATTATTATTATTAATTTATTTAATTATTATTAAAAAAATAAAAATAATACTTCTGGCCAATTCACAAAATATATATATCTCGATATAAAAACAATGTTTWCTCTAAATATGCGTAGTTGTACAATTCAAAGGTCAAATCCATTGCATTTCAAACAGTCCGCAATAATGGAATGAATTCGGGGCTTGTGAAGTTATACCTAGGCTAAGTATAAGCCTTCCATAACCATAAGACCCAYTAATAATTGYATTATTAGTGGGTCTTATGATCATAGACTTGAAAGCCTAATCAGTGAAAATGTCATTTTTTTGTTACAAATTCAACTACATTTATAATGCACATTTACTAATAATGACTTCTTGTAGCAGGCATTAGGCGATAGAAAATTAAGAGGTCTCATCAACAATCTCTCAATCCCACATGCTAGTGGTTAGCCAGCTAATATTTTCTATTTCAAGTTTAGCCAACTTGGATCTATTTGCTAGCTAACARKGTTGAACAGTTGTATTGTTATGAACACACACTTCTGTCTGAACTGCTTGAAAAGCATGTTAGCCTTTTCACTTTGTTCAGATGTTAAACTCATAATACGCTTTGGCTTAAATGCTTCCAGAATCAATGTTAATTGATACTCTCGTTTTAGTAGTGTCTGCTCTATGCGCAATTTGAGTAGTTGAGACATAAAAAGGGTATCGTTAGAAAAGGTAACTTCTCCTCTGTTACAGTAAAATGTCTCAATGTGTTTTGGTCTCCGTATGACCGATTTCTGTTGGACCAAATCTCAAATGCAAATAGCAAGTTGAAACCGCTTGTCAGAGAGGAAGACGTGATCTCTCAACGTTGTTGGCGTGAGAGGCAGGGGGAGGGGCTTGTCTGTGTAAACCATAGAGGAAGAAGCGAAGCAAGAGTTGTCACTCTCTCAAAAATCTGTCCAAAATAAGGCTAGTGTGTTTCTATGGGCTTATTTTGGACATAAGGCCTTCCCGCCTTTGGGATGATGACTCCCATTGTTATGGCGGAGACGTGCATCTCTTCATTAGATACAGATCTGGTGTAAATGTGCACACAGCACAGAGGTACAAAAAGAGACAAGACCAAAAATGCAAGATGAGCACAAGCAGACAAACGCTAATACAAACGAAAAATAACAAAACCTTGATTCTTGCGAAACAACAGGGATTTGGGATATTGTGCAAAAACATGAATTTGATATATCGCTCTATCCTGCACTAAAGTCTGCACTAGAATGATCCTACTAAACAATATAATGTTGGGCACATTAAGTGATGCTCTGTTTGTTATTTTCTTGATTTTTTGTTTGTTTTTGATATGACTTATTGCTTCTTTTTTTTTTCTCAACTGAAGGCCTAGGTCAAATAGCAATGGTTTGCCGCTGCAAAACATGCATCCTGTTTGCAATAAGGCACATATTTTCAAGCAATGTGGTGGCTGCATCATGTTATGGGTTTGCTTGTCATCGGCAAGGACAATATTTCTTTTTAGGATAAAAATGAACAAAATAGAGCTAAGCACAGGCAAAATCCTAGAGGAAACCTGGTTCAGTCTGCTTTCGAACAGACACTGTTGAAACACAAGGACAAATCTACACGAGTTGCTTACTAAGACGACATTGAATGTTCCCGAGTGGCCTAGTTACAGTTTTGACCTAAATCTGCTTGGAAAGCTATGGCAAGACTTGAAAATGTCTTGAAGAATTTTTTAAAGAATAATGTGCAGATAAAGTACATCACAGGTGTACAAAGCTCTTAGACTTACCCAGAAAGACTCACAGCTGTAATCACTGCCAAAGGTAATTCTGACATGTATTGACTCAGTGGTTTGAATACTTATGTAAATTAGTTATTTCTGTGTTTAATTTAAAGAAAACATTTTTTTCCCCCCCTTTGTAATTATGGGTTATTGTGTGTAGATGGGTGAGGAAAATAATATATTTAATCCATTTAGAATTCAGATTGTAACACAACAAAATGTGGAATAAGTCAAGAGGTATGAATACTTTCTGAAGGCACTGTAGTTGGTTTCTAGTCTTCTAGACATGGGGCTCCTGGAATAAGACTGGAGAGGATCCTATTGTAGAATTACAGCCAAATATATATATTAAAGCGTATAGTACAAATTTGGTCAATAAATCTTTGATCTGTTGTAATGGCCAGGTATATTATCATATTAATATGGTATTGAGAGTCCTGAAACAAGAACAAGCCAGTTGATCAGATTCAGAATTTATGGACCCAAAATTGCTGTCTGTCTAGACAAGAAAAATACTTAAATCAGATTTGACAATAATCCTTTTTTTTTTTTTTTACATAGATACTGCACTATGCTTTTGTAGGGCAGAATACGCGTTAGCCTATATTGACGATTTGTCAATAGGGGTGAAACCTAGCATTTAAAATTGATGTGAGTTTAATGCTGATGCAGTACAGTGTCCTGTCCCACTGCTGTGGTGTTTTTCAGCTCCCAGCTTTCACAGACAGATTAACCTGCCAGTTAGCTGGACCCGCTCCACTTTATGTTCACATTTACAAATGCATGACTGGACTCAGCCAGCCAGCCAAGCAGCAGGGCTGACTCCTGTCTCCTCCTGTCTCACTCCACAAGAGCAATCTAATGAAATGGATATCATCGAGATCCATTTACCCACATTGGAAAGGAATCAACCAAAGCTCTAGTGCAGAAGTGACTCGCCCTTGTTAAATTCAATCGCTGCCAAATTCCCCTCCTACAGTAAGCCTTGTACAATTGCTCAAGGTTAACTGAGCTGAGTTGTATCTCAATAGGAGAAGCAAAACGGGGCTGAATAGTATTGACTGGGCTAATGTGGTGTTTAGGGAAGGCCGGGGTGTGTCCTTGGTGAGAGAATGATAACAGCACTGACTGGGSACATTGGCCATGGAGCTGATGAGGGGCACACTAGTAGGCCTCACGACTGCTTGTCATAGATGAGAGGACGTAGACCGCATCCCAAATGACACCCTATTTAGTGCGCTACTTTTGACAAGAGCTCTATGAATTGATTGTTTCACGTTCCCATTCAAAATCGGTCGGAAATTCAATTCTTCATATTTGGAAAATGCTATAGCTTAACGGCAAAGAAACATCTTGAAAAATAGCATTTCTAAGTACAGGTGGTCAAAGTAATTGAGTCTACCTAGGCCTATTTCATATTGCTATACAAAGCCCCCATTTTAAGTGTAGCCTAGCCAATGAGTGCAGAGGTCCTATGTGTCGCTTGCTCTCGAGATATTGTTGTCGATGTGAAACCCTGGAACTGAAGAGGGAGTAGTTATTTTCTTTATTTTTGTATTAAGGGTGAGATTGTCCTGTGATGTCAGGCATCTGTCCTCCCCTGTTTCAGGCCCTGCTGCACACAGCACACAGAGGGCACTGCCTAGTGAGGTGCTACTTGCCTGCTGTAACAGGAACTGGGTGTGTGGATGAGCAGTTTCCATTAGCACGACTCCTGTGTGTGTGCAAGGTGCTCTGTTTCACACCATCCACCATAAACCTGGCCCTGCTAGCAAAACACACATAGTGAAGTCGCTCGTCTGCTTAGTAAAGGTGGCACAAATTTCTGTAGGACTTAAAATGTGTGTTTTAAGGTAGGCCTAGTCGACTCAACTCCACGATTTAGCCCATTTTGATTATGGTTTCATTTGCTGTTATGGTTAGGCCTGTCCAGAGACGGAAAATCTTTATGACAACCTAAAAGTATCTCACCTGTGCCAATTTAGATGGAAGCTTTTGGGAAATGAATATTCCTTACTTTGWGATGACTGACTGCACTGAGATTCTGTGGCAAGGAAAGGGTTAACACGGGGTGTTGCCCTGATAGTGAAGGGGAGTGTTAGGGAAGGCAGAGGGCAGTGAGACTTCAGAGGAATTGTGAGGCTTTATGTGGTCACAGGTTACAGACGAGTGCCAGTTGATGTTTTTGCATGCAAATGAGTGTTGAGCAGCCAGAGCCACTCCCGCTGAGAATTCACTTCATTCATTTCAGCCTGCCCTTCAGTCTCTGTCAGCACACCGCAGTTCGACATCTTACCCCAGGATGGTGTCCTGTGAATGTTGAGTGTTGGGTGCACTCTAAGTAAGAGGGTGTGTGCGCGTKTGYKYKTGYGTGYGTKTGTGTGTGTGTGTGTGTGTTCCCGTGTACATGTAGCGTGCCCATCTCTACCCTGAGATCACCTAGACCTAGCATGCATATCAGAAATCACAGACCACTTTAGAGGTCTAACCTGGAAAACCGTGTGACTATCTGTTTACAGAGCTGTGGCTGGGCTGGGCTAGTCAGAGATGTTGGGTGGAAATGAATGGGCTAGATTAGCCTACTCACCGTAGCGTCCGTCTCAGAAATCTGGTAATGTGGGGAAAGATGTGGGCTCAGTCCAAGTCCACAGCCAAACCAGTCATTATGCCATCAGGCAGCACCGCTTTAAACAAGTTTAGTAACATGCCTCTGTCAAGGTAAAAACAAGCTTTTTGGATTTGCATCGCTCACAAGCAACTACATAAAGGTTTATTGGCGTATAGTATAGCTGTGAGTGTTTTATGATTTACAGACATCGTTTGTCATGTTCTATTGATCTGAAGTAGGCTATTTTATTTTGTCCCTCTGCTTGCAAAGGACCAAGTCCTTATAATTGATTTATATTTGCCAATTCGTATGAATCCTTGACATTTGTAGTTCTAGTTTGATGAAGCTGAATCCGACAATGTTGGATAAAGAATTATAGACTAGAAGAAGGCTGAATTCAGATCTACCGTATGAAATATTAAGATGGACATTTTATAGCCTTCTAAGCCCGTAGAGCGTTCAGCAGTGTCCAACGCTAGAGACAGTCGTATTAGGCTACACATTTTAGCTAGGATATGAATTGGAGCACAGAGACCCAGAGAGATGCATACTGGGATGATGGCAATGTTAGTTTAGCAGAGAGAAGCTCTTTTTAAAAATTAATTAATGAATTTTTTGAAGATGGCTCAGAGGCAGACAGGAAATTAGTTATTTTCTCTGCACATTCATCAAAATAAAAATAGTCTTGAGTATCCCAAGTGACTCTTTCAGCCCTGAATACACTCTGTGTAAAAAGCCACAGCTGCACACACACACGCGCCTCACTGTTAACTCTCCAATGAATTTCAGGTGTTTTGGAGCAATATTAAAATCAACTCTCTGTTCTCTGCTGCTTCCCCTTTCAGTCCTCCAATCTTTTGTACTTCGTTTTTTGTTCTGTAAGGAATACAGGATTTTGAAATACGACATTGGTCTATTTTTATTTGAGAACCTGRACAGCATGACCGAAAAATATAATCAGACCACCAGGCCTATGYTATTGTAAAACACAGCGAAGTATGGGACCATTCTTGAGAAATTCACTACAGATGATAATGGTTCATAGTATTACCCGTAAGGTTCTGACACCACTGTCTGATTAACCTTTCATTTTAATGGCTACCAGAAACACAGTGCAGACAGAGGTTGCATGCGCCAAATGACTCGCTGCCTCTCGACCGGCGACAAATGGAATCCGGGATATTGGAGAGCTCACATAATAGCGTGTTTTTATTTTCGGTGTCTTCTTTTTGCTGTGGCCTGATGCYTGAAAGGTGTACATCAGCCTCTCTGCTTTTCAGATCAGGAAGTGCAGCGCAGTGACGGCAGCAGCCTTGTTTCTGCTTTCTGTTTTGCACGTCAAAATAAACTGGAAAAAGCACCCTATTCCAAATCCGCTCTCGAATTTCATTTGTCTTTGATAGCAGCTAGTCCTACAGTGATACGCTCAGCTGTTGCTTGAACACGTTCTCTGTGTTTCTCAGTGGTAGTTAATGATAGTCTGGCTTATCTCCTCTGATCGGTCTTTGTACCAACATTTTCTTGGCTCAGCTATTTGAATGGATAGGCCCTGCATAGCATTAATAACACTGCCCTAACTGTTTATTATTTATTGACGTATCCTAACAAGTCTATTTCCTGTTCAAGTTTGAATCTGTGATTGAACAGGGGCGGGCAATCGTTTAGGCTCGAGGGCCACACCGGGATTTCAAAATTCAGCGAAGTGCCACGCAGATTTTTTTTCTTCCCCGGACCGATTTGTTTGTCAAACGCAATTTGCGAGGTAGAAAAAGGGCAGTTGAAAACATATAGGTCCATCATAATTTCGATGTAATTTTTATCTAGTTTTAGAGTGGCCTGGAGTAAATTATTATTACCCATTTCTACTTTTGGTGTTTAGGAATCCCCTATTTGTTGAAAAAAGAGCAACGCTTTTCTTTCCCTTTTAACATCTCTGGTTGCCAAATAAAGTTCAGCTGTCTCTGTGATGCTTTACAGCGGGGGAAAAAATTGATGTTGTTTTGGAGGTTCAAGTTGATTTACACATAACATCTGTCTTTGACAGGTGTGAGGTACCACCAAGGCCATGCCCTGACTCTTTCCTTCTCTAAATTATATAGATTAATCAAATTGGGGCATCTGTAGCTATGCAGGCCAGGGCCCATATCTACAAAGCGGCTCAGAGTAGGAGTGTTGGATCAGTTTTGTCTTTAAGATCATAATAAGATTATATAGGGGCAATTCCATGGTAACAGAATTGTGTGAGATGTATGCAAAACACAAACCATTGAAATCAAAGTTTAACAAACCATACAACTCTATGCTCAAGGACTACTTTTAAGAATTTACACTTTTACAAAAACASCATTTACTGGAACAACTTTGCAGATTTTTGTGTCCACGTTTTCCAAAAGCTCTTAAATATCTGCTCCGAATTTAGATTCGACGATTTCTGCAGAAAGAATGGGGTGTCAGCTATGACATGACACATTGACTTTGAAAAAAAGTACATTTTGGTTATTGAACTACAGTAAGTGAAGTGGATTTGATCTGTACTACACAAATACAGAATTATGAATGCCATTCTCTTCATGGTGATGTATCCTGAACAGGTACACAAAGGTAGAAATATGCAATATCCTCCTGTTGCATATTTGGGTATTATTCTACACACTGGCTATTATTTTAATGAGCTCTGCCCCCAAACAAGACCAAATTTGGTTGGTCCAGACCAGACCAAATAGATGTCTATGTTTCACAAGTTTGGACATCAAATTACAGCACAGTAGTGCTCAGTAGAGTACAGCACAGAACCTTAGAGTTCAGTAGAGTTAAACACACTACATTATAGTGTATTCAACTCAAGTGTACTGTACTGAACTAGGACCTATACTCTTCTTTACACTAGTATACGGTGCTGTACTCTGCTGAACAATACTCTACATTTCTTTAATGTACTGTACTGTGAACCTAACTGGTTTGTGACTACTATGATTTCCCATCGTAGCCAATTGAATTGCAGACATTCCGTTACCGATTTGGTAACGGAATGTCGAGTTTTAATCACTTAATAATTCATAGACAGATGTATCAGTAAAAACACAAATTGATAGGTCTACCTTTTACTTGTTACTTCTGTTAACTTTCATTATCCTCATGAGGGAGAGAAATTAGAAAGTATCTTAAAGATATGTGTGGTTTTTGATAACGGAGGCAATGTTTCTTAAACTTACAGAAGGCAGAAACATTTCTTTTACTTCAACATTATTGTGTTTTGATGTATTTCTAATACCTTTTTGACTTTTCTGGTAAATGTTTCTAAAACCCCTTTTCCATCTGTTTGACCAGAAATCAAAGCCTTTGCTTATTCCTAATTTTTGGGATGGAAAATGGTTGAAAAATGTAAACTCAGCAAAAAAAGAAATGTCCCTTTTTCATGGCCCTGTCTTTCAAAGACAATAAGTAAAAATCCAAATAACTTCACAGATCTTCATTGTAAAGGGTTTAAACACTGTTTCCCATGCTTGTTCAATGAATCATTAACAATTAATGAACATGCACATATGGAACGATCGTTAAGACACTAACAGCTTACAGACGGTAGGCAATTAAGGTCACGGTTATGAAAACATAGGACACTAAAGAGGCCTTTCTACTGACTCTGAAAAACACCAAAAGAAAGATGCCCAGGGTCCCTGCYCATCTGTGTGAATGTGCCTTAGGCATGCTGCAAGGAGRCATGAGGACTGCAGATGTGGCCAGGGCAATAAATTGCAATGTCCATACTGTGAGACGCCTAAGGCAGCGCTACAGGGAGACAGGACGGACAGCTGATCGCAGTGGTAGACCACGTGTAACAACACCTGCACAGGATCGGTACATCTGAACATCACACCTGCGGAACAGGTACAGGAGGGCAACAACAACTGCCTGAGTTACACCAGGAACGCACAATCCCTCCATCAGTGCTCAGACTGTCCACAATAGGCTGAGAGAGGCTGGACTGAGGGATTGTAGGCCTGTTGTAAGGCAGGTCCTCACCAGACATCACCGGCAACAACGTCGCCTATGGGCACAGACCCACCGTCGCTGGACCAGACAGGACTGGCAAAAAATGCTCTTCACTGATGAGTCGCGGTTTTGTCTCACCAGGGGTGATGGTCGGATTTGCGTTTATCGTCGAAGGAATGAGCGTTACACCGAGGCCTGTACTCTGGAGCGGGATCAATTTGGAGGTGGAGGGTCCGTCATGGTCTGGGGTGGTGTGTCACAGCATCATCAGACTGAGCTTGTCATTGCAGGCAATCTCAACGCTGTGCGTTACAGGGAAGACATCCTCCTCCCTCATGTGGTACCTCCTGCAGGCTCATCCTGACATGACCCTCCAGCATGACAATGCCATACTGCTCGTTATGTGAGTGATTTCCTGCAAGACAGGAATGTCAGTGTTCTGCCATGGCCAGCGAAGTGCCCGGATCTCAATCCCATTGAGCACGTCTGGGACATGCTGAATCAGAGGGTGAGGGCTAGGGCCACACCCACCAGAAATATCTGGGGACTTGCAGGTGCCTTGGTAGAAGAGTGGGTAACATTTCAAAGCAAGAACTGGCAAATCTGTGCAGTACATGAGGAGGAGATGCACTGCAGTACTTAATGCAGCTGGTGGCCACACCAGATACTGACTGTTACTTTTGATTTTGACCCCCCTCCCCCCCTCCACCTTTGTTCAGGGACACATTATTCCATGTCTGTTAGTCACATGTCTGTGGAACTTGTTCAGTTTATGTCTCAGTTGTTGAATCTTATGTTCATAGAAATATTTACACATGTTAAGTTTGCTGAAAATAAACGCAGTTGATAGTGAGAGGACGTTTCTTTTTGCTGAGTTTATATATGCCATAATTTCTCAAAGATATAGACTCTTAGGTTTCWTTTGACACCCAATTTGATACACTCCTATACATTTCACATGTTGGTGCTCATGTGTCCTTTTACATGGAAATGACCATGGACACAAGCAATTCGCTACACCCGCAATAACATCTGCTAAATATGTGTATGTGACCAACCACATTTTATTTTATTTGACAGGTTGGGACCTGATCCTAGATCAGCCCTCCTACTTTGAGATGATTTGTGGATACGGTCCCAGGTCTATGATTGAGTTCATACACTGGTAAGAGGTCTTCAGACAGATCACATAATGTACATAGCCTACAATTAATTTTTGGGAGTATCTCTCTGGCTTGACTGACAGAGAAGCAAACAATTTTCCCATATATTTTTTGGGGAGATCTTTGGTATCAGCTGCCAGCAACTTTTGCCTGTCTAAAAAACGCTTTATGGCCTTTATGGACTGGCTCAGTTGTTTGAGCCAGGAGAGGATACTGTAATCAACTGTCTATGGCCTCAAACTAGGCTGCTGATTTGCTCTTGAACAGGAAGACGTGGCAGGACAACAGATTAGCGCAACCGCTACTGTTGTCATAGGTTTACTGTAAAATACAAGCAAACAATAGGCCTAGTCCATAATTCACTGGTATTCATTTTGCAATGTTTTCCTCTCAACCAGAGGAAGAGATAAGGACCCTGACTGTCTAGCCACTGTCATTTTACATATGGTGCCTTCAGAAAGTATTCATACCCCTTGACTTTTYCTACATTTTGTTGTGTTAGTCTGAATTTAAAATGGATTAAACAGATTTTTKGGGGGGTCACTGGCCTACACACAATACCACATAATGTCAAAGGGGAATTATGTTTTTCAATATTTTATTTAAAAAAATACAAAGCTGAAATGTCTTGAGTCAATAAGTGTTCAACCCCTTTGTTATGGCAAGCCTAAATATGTTCAGGAGTAAAAATGTGTTTAAGAAGTCGCGTAATAAGTTGCATGGATTCCAATGGTTTTCCAATGCCTCGCAAAGAAAGGCACCTATTGGTAGCAGACAAAAAGCAGACATTGAATTTTAGATTGTGTGTCACAGGTGTCCTTCACTACTCAGTTGCCGGAGAGGAAGGAAACCGCTCACGGATTTCACCATGAGTCCAATGGCGACTTTACAGAGTTTAATGGCTGTGATAGGAGAACTTTGGATGGATCAACATCATTGTAGTTAATCCAGAATACTAACCTAAATGACAGAGTGAAAAGAAGGAAGCCTGTTTGTGACAAATCCAACACAACAAAGTGTACCACTCTTCATATTTTCAAGCATGATGGTGGCTGCATCATGTTATGGGTATGCTTGTCATCGGCAAAGACTAGGGAGTTTAAAAAAATAATACAAATAAACAGAATAGAGCTAGGATCAGGCAAAATCCTAGAGGAAAACCTGGTTGTCTGCTTTCCACCAGACACAGTGAAATGAATTCACCTTTCAGCAGGACGATAACCTAAAACACAAGGCCAAATCTACACTGGAATTGCTTACCAAGAAGACAGTGACTTTCTGAGTGGACTTAAATCGACTTGAAAACATGCATCCTGCTTGCRACAAGGCGCTAATGAAATATTGCAACAAAATCCAATGCAACACATTACTGAGTACCACTCTCCATATTTTCAAGCGTAGTGGTGGCTGCATCATGTTATGGGCTCGCTTGTAATTGTTAAAGATTGGGGAATTTTTCAGGATAAAAAATAAACAGAATTGAGCTAAACACAGGCAAAATCCTAGATTGAATACTTATCTATTCAAGATATTAGTGTTTAATTTTTCATAGATTTTTTTTAGAAATGTTACATTTTCTTCCACTTTGATATTAGAGTATTTTGTGTATATCATTGACAAAAACATGTCAATTAAATCCATTTTAGTCCCACTTTTTGTAACACAACAAAATGTGGAATAAGTCAAGGGGTGYGAATAGTTTTTTTGGGGGGCTATTTAATATTGAATGCCAATTCACAGCCTAATTAGTGTGGTGATGATGGAGGTAATATCTGTGGTAAAGGTTTGATTTGATCATCCTGAAGTTCATGGGATTGTTGTACTAGTGTGGTGGTTAATTTCGAATTGAAAAACCTCACTTCAAAAAACTCTTTACATCCAGATATTTAAACTGTCACCAAGAACACAATGCATAATTTCCCATTCGCTTAATGTTCCGTTATTTGCACATCGTTAAAGTCTTGACTCCTTCCAGCTGTATAGGGATACTTGGGCTACTTTTTTTGTGTTTACTTAAACGGTAATGTCTGCTCTCAGAGACGCTTTAGATGTTCACATTGCGATGTTCACGGCTTCTAAATTGTCATTTACACTTAGCCCTGGGCAAGCCCCCGGCTAACCTGGGGTTGGGATTTAAGTGTCTCCCATACAAAATAGAAATTAGGCCAAATGTGAAACACTCCATTTTTATTCATCACAGCTGAATACAAATTGCTTCGTTGTGTGACTTTTGTCTACAAACATCATAAGGACACATACCACTTTTTTTCTAATTGAATTCCTCCGGAATGAAAAACAGTGGTAATAGTCGCTACACTAGCATATTTATTGAGCATCCAAGTTGTATTGTCTATTAGTCTTCTCCCTTTTGATTTCTTTGACCCGATGCAAGATAACAGGCTGAGGCGTGACCAATCAGAAAGATAAGTTGGGCAACACCATTCAGACGTTTGGCGAGAATCGTATCTGCTTGTTTATCCATCTGTTGCTGTCGACACTTATTAGTACAACGCAACAAAGTTGCATGTGTAATTTTATTTCCGTTTTATACTCTGCTGTAATGGATTGTACTGCAAGTAGGAATTCCTAATAGGAATGGAGGACTACTGACTGCGCTTTCACAGACCCGCATGTATTTTATTCAAGGTTCTGAAAGGATCGCCTACAGAAGGTGTAATGATCAGAGTTTTCCGTGCGATTTGCGTTTTATTCTAATCAAGCTCTATCAAATCAGACTGTGTATTCTTTAAGGCTGTTCTATTCATGCAGGGATTAAATATTCCTGTGCAAGGTATTTTTCTGGTCCKTTTCTGTTGATACAGACAGCTCTCTGGAGTGTTACCCGCTTGATTATAAATGCACATTTCTCACATTAAGGAAATGTGTTTAGTTTAAGGTTACGCAGGGTTATATGCTTCAAGATAATTACTCGCTATTTCTGCAACACTCAAAAAGAGAAATGATACACAAATGATTTCTCAAGACTAAAAGACCAAAGAGGCATATTGGTTGAAATGAGAGTTCTCTTTCATAATTACATACACGCACACCACTCAACAATATTGTGTGTGTTGTGGAGATGAATCATAGAAGCAACTTTAAAGATATTGCTAGCCTAATGCTAAGCACGTTTTCTTTTCTAGGTAGGCCTATCTATATTGCTGGAGTTTAATTTATGATATAGGCCTAGGCAGCATGTTGAGATGAAGGCTAAACCAATTTCCAAAATGCAGAAAGCAGCTTGAAAGACGTTTTTATAATGAGCAACATGCAGTCTTTGCATTCCCATCAGTGAAAGGGCTAAGTGATTATATTAGACTCTTAACTGACACAGTAGGGAAAGCACAACACAGTAGGCTAGATTTTAATGGGCATACAGAATAGCTATTCCATTTCATTGGAATACATTTTTTTTCTCTATCCGTTGTTTGTAGTGTTAGCTTTAAAAAAAATGCGCTGTCAGTTTTGTATTAGTAAAAAGAACAACGGGCTGTGTGCTTCGCAAGGGTTAATTTTGGGAAGATGTGCTCCTGGTAATTAGAAGTCAATTCACAAAAGTGATTAGATTATGCTAATCAAGGGCGATAATATCTTTAAAACGGAGAGCAGAAATGACAATGCAGTCACCTTCGGAGACTGTTTCCTCGGCTGTGTGTCTTGAGATGTGTGCCTTATTTCCYGCATGACTGGCTTAAAGATGACCGTGTGAGAAACTGTCTGTCAGCTGACCAACAACACCCAGTTTTTAGAAGAAAAACCGCATGTGGCTTCTCAAATTGTATTATTTTTTCTCTCTCTCAWTTTCAGATATCTTTTGATGTCATATTTTTTGGTTATTCGTGACGTTTTTATTTCTCCCTTAGGATTCGGTAAGGCAATAAGCCTATGCTTTTGGCTTGGTTMGCTTCTTCAGAGGTTTTATTTGCTTTGTGTGTAGCTATAGTGTGAAAAGCTACTTCCACGTGGAGATAGTGCTGTGAGGTTGATTGACAGATTAAGGTGAATGGCCGGTGTGCTGGAGATGAGTGGGGGGTTGTCGTTGTGTGCTGTGACGAGCCAGGGTTCCTTTCTTCCCATTGTGCCGAAGCAAGGACCATGGCTGCTCTGCTCTGCTGCAGGTTCACTGAGTGCCTCCATGCCTCTCAAATTACCAGCCTGCACCACTGAAACAAGCCACCCAGCCACAGCACTCTACACACCAGCCCTCATGTCTGCCATCCTTGAAACAGCTCTCTGTCTGATTCACCCTGCTAAACCCTCCTTCTCATTCCTGATCGTTTCTACCATCCTTGATACTGTAGCCTTAGGTTTTTGGCATCGTAGGACACAAAGTTCACAAAACCAAGGCCTCAGTTCTCCACCAGTTAGCACCTCGTATAGTTGGATGTTGTGTTAGAGGCGGCCTTGGGCGAGCCAGTGTCTCCCTGAGTGTGGAACTCCCTGTTGTGCTAGAAGAATGTGACAGGGGGCTGCTGGCCTCTCCTTGTCCCGACTTCGCTGCTGCTGCCCATGTTATCTTAATCATGCTCCGTCTTATCTGGAATTTCTAGGGCCTCTCTGGTCTCACTGTGGAACAAGAATTTGGTTTCAGGATTTGGAATCGTAATCCTGTGTTTTCCCCATACTGATTGGTGACAGAAGAGGAGAGGAGAAAACTGCCCTATTCCAAAAGAAAGCTGAGGAATAGGCTAAACCTTATACGGTCTTAGCAAATGGGCGTGTCCTACATATCACCTGTTTTCTCTGAGCAATGAGAATGCATGACGTGACATGTACCTCYATTGAAGGTTGCGTTTATGCCACAGATCAACTTGATCAACTCTACTTTTTCGGTTTAGTCATAGTTGTAACACGCTGTGTAAGGCTCCGACAGAGCCCAGTCAGATTGACACACGTTAGCATCGAGGTGAACTGAACGTATCGCTTCAGTGGTTGAGTGTGTATTATTGCCTCCCAGTATTTCTGGTCCACACCCTTCTCCTTTTGACTGTACCACTGGATATATGGAGGGCGTGAGTGACGAATGCTCTGTCCGGGATGCTTTGCTGCGGATCAGTTTTTTTTTTATTGCTTCATCGGGCAGCCCACTCCCTGGTCGCGTCCCAAATGGCACCCTATTTCCTTTTTAGTGCACTACTTTTGACCAGGGCCCATAGGGAATAGCGTAGGGTGCCATTAGGGCTTAGGGTGCCATTTGGGACGCATACCCATGTATAGTGCTGCTGATAGGAGATTTACAGTGTATGCTCCTGGCTTCCTCTGGTGTTTACCTTGATCCTGGCCCGCCTTGTCTCTCAGCCCCAGCACCTGACAAGTTCAGAGAACTGGCATAAACGGTGTTTGTTGCCCCTCTCATTCCCTCCGTACGTACATACAGTTGAAGTCGGAAGTTTACATACACCTTAGCCAAATACATTTAAACTCAGTTTTTCACAATTCCTGACATTTAATCCTAGTAAACATTCCCTGTTTTAGGTCAGTTAGGATCACCACTTTATTTTAAGAATGTGAAATGTCAGAATAATATTTGAGAGAATGATTTATTTCAGCTTTTATTTCTTTCATCACATTCCCAGTGGGTCAGAAGTTTACATACATTCAATTAGTATTTGGTAGCATTGCCTTTAAATTGTTTAACTTGGGTCAAACGTTTCGGGAAGCCTTCTACAAGCTTCCCACAATTTGGTATGCAAGGGCACACGGTGAATTTTGGCCCATTCCTCCTGACAGAGCTGGTGTAACTGAGTCAGGTTTTGTAGGCCTCCTTGCGTGCACAGGCTTTTTCAGTTCTGCGCACACATTTTCTATAGGATTGAGGTCARAGCTTTGTGATGGCCACTCCAATACCTTGACTTTGTTGTCCTTAAGCCATTTTGCCACAACTTTGGAAGTATGCTTGGGGTCATTGACCATTTGGAAGACCCATTTGCGACCAAGCTTTAACTTCCTGACTGTTGATGTCTTGAGATGTTGCTTTAATATATTCACATAATTTTCCATCCTCATGATGCTATCTATTTTGTGACGTGCACCAGTCCCTCCTGCAGCAAAGCACCCCCACAACATGATGCTGCCACCCCCGTGCTTCACGGTTGGGATGGTGTTCTTTGGCTTGCAAGCCTCTCCCCTTTTCCTTCTAACATAACGATGGTCATTATGGCCAAACAGTTCTATTTTTGTTTCATCAGACCAGAGGACATTTYTCCAAAAGTACGCTCTTTGTCCCCATGTGCAGTTGCAAACCGTAGTCTGTCTTTTTTTATTGCAGTTTTGGAGCAGTGGCTTCTTCCTTGCTGAGCGGCCTTTCAGATTATGTCGATATAGGACTYGTTTTACTGTGGATATAGATACTTKTGTACCTATTTCCTCCAAMATTTTCACAAGGTCCTTTTCTGTGGTTTTGGGATTGATTTGCACTTTTTGCACAAAAGTACGTTCATCTYTAGGAGACAGAACGCGTCTCCTCCTGGATGAACCAGACTTGTGGAGGTTTGCAATTCTTGGCTGATTTCTTTTGATTTCCCCATGATGTCAAGCAAAGAGGCACTGAGTTTGAAGGTGGGCCTTGAAATACATCCACAGGTACACCGCCAACTGACTCAAATTATGTCAATTAGCCTATCAGAAGCTTCTAAAGCCATGATATCATTTTCTTGAATTTTCCAAGCTGTTTAAAGGCACAGTCAACTTAGTGTATGTAAACTTCTGCCCCACTGGAATTGTGATACAGTGAATTATAAGTGAAATAATCTGTCTGTAAACAATTGTTGGAAAAATGACTTGTCATGTACAAAGTAGATGTACGACTTGCCAAAACTATAGTTTGTTAACAATGAGTTTTAATGACTCCAACCTAAGTGTATGTAAACTTCCAACTTCAACTGTAAATAGCGATGAGATGTTTTATTTGGTCATACCGGAGCATGAAGGTCAGTGACATTGCGCCGTCTTTCCCAAAAGCCCGGCAGGATCCTTGGACTTTGTCTCCCATTTGTTTCTGGCAGTTGTAGGCTATTGTTAGCTTGTGAAAGTAAGCTAAGGAGCTACACCATTGCCAAAGCTGATATGGGCATAAACTACTGCCTAGCCTACTGGCAGAACTAGGGCCTAATCTGGAAACCACTTGATTACAAATAACGTGGAATTAGTAATATCGATGTACTTTCAAAATAAAGGAATTTTCTAACTTGCCTTTAATGTATTAAACCGTTGTTCTACCTAATGGGATATTGCCAGTGAAGATGTCGTTCCTGTATTACAGTAGAATTAGCAGAGGGAAAATGCCCTTGGGTCTGACGTGTTTTATTCAGCGGTGTAGAAGGAAGGATAACCTTTGCACCAGCAGCCTAGTCTCATGTTTAATTTGTATCTCTGTCTCCTCCCCTGTAATGTGATTGCGTTCTATTTATATTCAAGCCTCTTCTCTCCTGTTAAAATATACACTCTCCTCCCCCATAATATTACACGGAGGGTTTTTAAATGCTGAATGTATTTCTGAATATGAGTCGTGGTGCAAATGTGTTAACACCTTTTTGCTTTGTGTGGATAATTGAAGTCGCACGTTAAAGCTGTATGCAAATGTTGTTTTCCTGAGACGCACTTCATTTTTATCCCTGACATAAACACTTGGTTGGAGCCGGGAAATATTATTTTCGTAAAGGAAAGTGTATATATTTTTTTGTTTGTTTTTTTGCCAGTTGTTTTTTTCCACCATTGTTATGACTAGAATGCCAATACTTTGGTTGTTGTAACACATTTTTCTGTTTTGAAAATCTAATAGACAAGTCCACACTACAATATTTTTTTTCGCTAAGAATCTTTGCTCAATAAAATTGCAGTTGGGAGAGCTGCACAGTTTTGAGTAGCCTATCAATAGGCCTAATATGGTCACTTAACATTTGATGTAATGCAGCACAGGAAATGTGTTTACCGGTATGTTTATGTAACAAAATGTGAGGCCTCAGTGTAGCTTAATTCTTAAAGCATTTTCCTCAGGCTCTGTAAAGATGGAGCAGCATCTTGGGTGACAATGGCGCATTAATTAGGCTGTTGCTTTTAGAGGCCCTCATTTTCCCAGGCTGAAAGCAGTAGCCATTTGCTTTTTGTCTTGCCTCACATGCGTGTCATCTGCATTATGCACATCATGACTGGAAAAGGCTCCAATCAGAGACCACTGATGAAGGTCTTTCTCTCCTCCTGTCATTTTTCTTCCCTTTGCCTTCTCTCTCTCTCCCTCGCTCTCGCTCTCACTCTCTCTATCTCCCTTGCTCTCGCTCCCTCACACACACTCCCTCCCTCCCTCACACACATTCCCTCCCTCCCTCCCTGGGGTTTTATTGCCTTTGCCTTCTCTTTCTCTCTTTCTCTCTCTCCATGTCTTTCTCTATGACTATGAATACTATGTAGATTGAAAGAAATCCGTTTAGATTAATAGTTTATAGGCCTAGTTGGCCTAGTCTGCCGATGTGCCCTTGAGCAAGGCCCTTAAACCGAATTGCTCCAGTAAGTCGCTCTGGATAAATGACTAAAATGTAACTATATTTAGAGAGGCCCATTACACTTATTGTATCTTAAACACATTCTGTACTTCAAGCTACAATGTCAGGCTCATCGCTTCACAGGGTGTGTCGGCACCATAGTACCATTTCCTACTTTTGATTAAACAGAACTTGAACATTAACACTGTTGCACCATGGCCGTCATTTAGACTCTTATTTTCTAATTTCTCCCTTATCAGCAACAGATAATCATTGTGACTTAGCCTGGGGAGAGGAACAGTTGAGCAAATGGTTTAGGAGTAAAGAAGAGATGGGGAATTGATGTAATGTACAGTAATAACACTGTGATTATCTCTAACAAGCATTGGCTTGCCAGTTGCCATCATGCTCTCTCCTCCCTGCATTTGGGATGTGCACCATCCCCATGAACAGCTTCTGTTGTAATGTGCCTCTCTAAATATAGTTACATTTTAGTCATTTATCCAGAGCGACTTACTGGAGCAATTCGGTTTAAGGGCCTTGCTCAAGGGCACATCGGCAGATTTTGTTCACTTAGTTGGCCCAGCAACCTTTCGGATCTTTCGGTTACTGGCTCAATGCTCTTAACTGCTAGGCTACCTGCCACCACATATACATCCATTTTAAGAATTCACACGAAAGCAGTTGTAATGTGGGAGGAATCACCTGGAAGGTACCATGGAAAAGAAGGTAGCCTATATTCCAGGGTTCGCACAAAGTGCTTAAAGTACTTGATTTTGGCACTCTGAAGTTCAAGTACTGGAATACCTTTTAAAATCAGACATTTTTCACTAGTTGGTACTTGAAAAGTACATTAAAATGAGAGGAGAACAGAAAATTATCAAATAGGTATGTTAATATGAAAAATCTTAGAACAATTTATTGGTCTTCCGAATTAATTTTGAGGCAGACTACAGAGTTGTATTTCCTCACGTTTGATGCTCTGGTTGCCAGGCGAGCCTGCTCATTTCACCCACACTGTCACTCAGCCAGGCAGGTACAGAACTGACTGATTAGTCACCGCCAAACGTCACATTTGATAGTTAAAATGCTGATGTTGATGTTTATGAATGGGTTTTGCTTTTCACAGACCCAACCAGGGATGTTGTGGAGGGTAAACGCACATAAATGCGGTATACACACCTTTTTTTACATTTGTGAAATAGCGTTTACTCACCTTTTTTAATTTGGTTAGTTATCGTATACCCACTTATTATTGTGTTCCCAGGGCTGATCAATGCTCAGAAGGCTTTTCATCTGAGTTTTAATCGCGCCTACCTCTGAATGAATGGAATCATGAATGATTCATGTATGCTCGTTATGTTCGTTTGCTCCCCCGGATTTGCCTTGTTAGCAGCACATTCATTCACCACTCTGTCCAATGGGAAACTCCGCCCACGACATAGGTTGAGAGGTGAAACAAACTACCTCAGCCCAGACCTACAGTGGCAAGTGGCAGAAAGATGCCGCTTAACAGTAGGATTTTGTTTTAAATCCCTCAACTCCTGCCGTGTCAACAGACAGTCCCCAAACAAAACCCCACCTGCTTCTCGGAGAATGAGTGTACAACTAGTAAATAGTCGCTGATATTTCAGTCGGATGTCTAGCTAGCACGGTAGCTCAAGGGCTCTGGCTATTAGCCAGGTAGCCAGTTATAACTAGCTGGCTAGAAAGATAAAGTTAGAAGCTAACATTGAACGGAGCCTGACCTCAGCAGGAGCAGTTGACTGAAATTAAGCTAGCTATAATCAAAAGATGAGCTACTATACTTTCTCATAACAAAATACCTTTTCTTTACAGAGAGTAGTGAGACAGATAGTGGTGAGTCAGGCTGCAGTAAAGGAAGCAAAGGCGATACACACAGAGAGAGGAAGCATTTAGGGGCGGCAGGTAGCCTAGTGGTTAGAGCGTTGGGCCAGTAACCGAAAGGTTGCTAGATTGAATCCCCGAGCTGACAAGGTAAAAATATGTCGTTCTGCCCCTTAACAAGGCAGTTAACCCACTGTTCCCCGGGTAGGACGTCATTGTAAATAGGAATTTGTTCTTAACTGACTTGCATAGTTTTTTTTAAATAAAAAATTTAAGCAAGCAGGGCGAGAGGTTAGTAGTACAGTGGTTCCCAAACTTGGGGTCCGGGACCCATGTGTGGTCCACAAAAATTTAAATGGGGTCCCCTGAAAGAATCTTTAATCTTATCAAACACATTAACTTGTTCATCTTCAAATGTGTATAGAATACAACATTTTAGTCAACTAAGGGCCTTTTACACTGTCCGAGTTCACTTTCATGTCATTCTATTGAAACCCTAAAGAAGCAGTAGTGCAATTGTCAAAAAAAATTGTAACGCACGTATAATTTTTCATCACAGAATTCAACGTTGGGAAAAGTATGGTCTTGTTTGACTCTAGCACCGGTGCGTATTAGTGCTCTTCAAATGGGGCCCCTTCGTAAGTGTGTTTGTAGGCACCAACCTGAGACTTAGCCTACTGGCCTACTTAGTCTGGTGTCAACCTGCCTCAATGGCTAGCAACAGCAGATCAACTGATGAACGCCTGCCTTTCTCCTTCCTCTCTCCCTCCCTCGCTCTCCCTCGCTCCCTCCTCTGTCGGTGTCTAATTAAAATGTGCAGGACCAGGGATCCATATTTGATGGCTTGGTGGTGACGGGCCAGAAAAGGCAGCAGGCCCAGGAATGTGTTGTGTGATGGATGTCAGTCTGCATGGAACACGTGGCATTCCTGTTTGTGGACCTCTGCGTGCTGTACGTTCCGCCCCTGGACCACTCCAAATGGATCTACCTCCGCTAGCTCCACTGCACTCGGAACCCCGCTAGCTCGCTACCGCCGCCGCCATGGACAAATGTGTTTTCTTTCAACAGTTGTCACACTAAACTTCCACATCATTTATCAGAGTTCATTTGCCTCCCAAACCACCCCTTCATCATTTGTTCACGGTGGCGTTCGATATGTGTTTTCCGGCAGTCGATGCGTACAGAATGACTCTTTGGCGTGAAGGTCTCCTCTCCTAAAATATGTAAGCGCCCGGAGGAATGATGATGACCGAACACCCTGCCTTTTTGTGTTTTGTGGGTCATTCTTATGAACACAAATGGATTATTATCCCAGCGTTATGAACACAGATGGATCTGCCGTGTGGAGGGGGATGATACGTGTGCCCTTGCATACTAGGTCAAAAATGTGATTACAGCTTGGGCTGTAAAGGACTAAACGTCATGTAGCCTAACTGTGGCAGACAGACGGACAGACCGACAGAGGTTGTTGTACTGGACGAGGTGTTTCGTTGGATCAGGGCAGCAGGGGACGGACACCCCCGGTTACAAAGCCAAAGTGGTCTGAAAGGCTGAAGGACGCTGTCCATTTGAACGAACACTACACTGCCATCTGCCACCCAGAACTCAATTAGTACTAACTTGTTGTACTTCCTTTCCCTTCGGAGTAATGCAGGGCTTGACATTCAATAGTAAAAAAAAAAAAAAAAAAAAAGAAAGTTAAAACTGGTTTGTCTATGTCCTCTATAAACAAGCTTACTGTATTGGCTTACACTTTCATAAATTGGATGATATTAACGTTTTGGACTTATTTTCTTATAAATAGTACCAAGTGTAATGCTACGTCCCTGTCATTACGAACAGCATAGCCTGCATCTTGGACCAAAACCCAAAGGAACGCATGGGTGTTCTTTGTCTCGCAGCATTGTGGTGTAAACAAGGCGCCCATTACAAGCACATTGCCTGAGATGAATGGTTAAACCAGACTGCCCTGTGCTGAAGCATTGGAACGTTCCCAGTGCAACATGTCGTGTGTTTTCTTCCCCCCCCCCCCCCCCCGGTTACATCCTCGCAGCTCTGTCAGCCTATCACCACCCTCGCCAAAATATGAAGATGCCCGTTTTTGATAATGATTCGACAAATTGGTTATCAGAGTTTGGGGGGAGGTGAGACAGAGAGAGAGGTGCTCTTTTTAAAGTCGCCTCATTACTTTCATCATAGCGCATCGTGCCTCTCGCTCCAACGCACTCCGTCAGATGTGTCCCAATCGAAAGTTTCCCCCATTAGATGACCGAGGCCGAGGCAAACAGAGCACTTCATCACTGTTCAGGTAGGCAGTGGGCGTCAGTGCCAAAAGGACAGCCGCAGACAGCCACAGACAGGCAGGCAGAATTGAGGTCTGTCTGTCTCTCTGCCATGATGTTTGATGCTCTGGGGAGCTTTCCTGGTATTTTCAGCTGAACTGTGGATGCTACCAGCCACGCTGATCTCAGACACTTTCCATTTTTGACCCTCTTCCTCTGTATTAACCAGCCCCCATGGGGAGCACCTCTCCTCACGGGCAGGCAGACATGCAACAAAAAACTGCCAGAAATAATGCACTTCGTTTGGGCCCTCCATTTCCGCTGGGTGAACTCAGAGGGGATTGGGAGTGAGGTGGGTGGTGAAAGTGTTTGTCCAATTTTTTATTTATTTTCTCTGTCACGGTTGCCCGCTGAGCAGGTTGGTTCATCCTCTTCTGCCTGTTTACATCCCCTTCCATCCCTCTGTGCCGCAAATCACACTGGCTAAACCGAGTGGCCCGGCTATTTGTCCAGTGTAGCAAAAACCTCCTTAATTGTTTTTAGCGGGCGCAGTGGACACCACTGGTGATTTGTGTAGGTAAAAAGAAGCTGCCTGTGTCACCTGGCAACCAACACTGCTCACGCTTCAGGAGTCGCACAAAACAATGTCTGCGGCTGCAGCTAATCATCACGCCATTAGGGTCAGAGAGAATTAATGCGATGTATCCACCGGCCACGGTTATCATTTGCCATATTAATGGACAGGCGTGTTAGGTCTATTTCTCCATTACATATGGTTTATTTCACCTATTCTTGTGTGTGTGTGTGTGTGTGTGTGTGTGTGTGTGTGTGTGTAGTGTTTGAGGTGTGACAGACAGCAGGGCTGTAATTAGAGTGGAACAGGCATACAGCAAACAGACGGCGTTTGTCCAAAATGGCACCCTATTCTCTATATAGTGCACTACTCTTGACCAGGGCCCTGGTCAAAAGTAGTTCACTGCATAGGGAATAAGGTGCCACTTGAGCCGTAATCCAAGTTCATGATGAGAGCAGTCAGTGAGAGGCTAGTAGTGTAGTGAGGTAGCATGCTGCAGCTGTCTAGCTGACTTTGAATGGGGTCAGGGCATTCTGTATTCTACGCTTCCTCTCTCCGCCTCGCGATCTCTAGCAGCCCCGCACTTTCCATTAGCCGGAGAAGACGTTGTGTCTGTCGCTCGATCCGTCGGCAGTCTGAATACTGCTGATCCATGCTGATGACTCTAGCGGGTTTATCACTGTTGGCATCGGCCATCTGTTATGCTGGGGTGGAGGATAGTAAAACGGACAACGCACTGACACACCGACCAATCTGGCTACACTGGGAGGAAGGGAAGACAACCCACACGTACACGTACACACACCCACGGTCACAGGGAGCATAGACATGGCATTTCCCACTCTAAACACCAGGCCTACTGATGTCATGTCATTTCCCACTGTAAACACCAGGCCTACTGATGTCATGTCATTTCCCACTGTAAACACCAGGCCTACTGATCTCATGGCATTTCCCACTGTAGACACCAGGCCCTACTGAATGTCAGTCTTTCCCAATGTATACCCAAGGCCTATTGATCTCATGTCATTTCCCACTGTAAACACCAGGCCTATTGATCTCATGGCATTTCCCACTGTAAACACCATGCCTACTGATCTCATGGCATTTCCCACTGTAAACACCAGGCCAAATGATCTCATTTAATTTCCCACTGTAAACACCAGGCCTACTGATGTCATGGCATTTCCCACTGTAAACACCAGGCCTACTGATGTCATGGCATTTCCCACTGTAAACAAACACCAGGCCTACTGATGTCATGTCATTTCCCACTGTAAACACCAGGCCTACTGATCTCAGGCATTTCCCACTGTAAACACCAGGCCTACTGATGTCATTTCCCACTCTAAACACCAGGCCTACTGATGTCATGTCATTTCCCACTGTAAACACCAGGCTACTGATGTCATGTCATTTCCCAATGTAAACACCAGGCCTATTGATCTCATTGTCATTTCCCACTGTAAACACCAGGCCTATTGATCTCATGGCATTTCCCACTGTAAACACCATGCCTACTGATCTCATGGCATTTCCCACTGTAAACACCAGGCCAAATGATCTCATTTAATTTCCCACTGTAAACACCAGGCCTACTGATGTCATGGCATTTCCCAC
>NC_036875.1:9890521-9957341 GCF_002910315.2 Salvelinus sp. IW2-2015 | reverse complement strand
TGTAAACACCAGGCCTACTGATGTCATGGCATTTCCCACTGTAAACACCAGGCCTACTGATGTCATGGCATTTCCCACTGTAAACACCAGGCCTAATGATCTCATTTCATTTCCCACTGTAAACACCATGCCTACTGATCTCATGTCATTTCAGTGATCAGTGGCATTTGGAGGTGTGCAGGACATGCACTTTTGTTTTCCTAAAGAAAAACAAAGGGTCTGTTTTACAAGCACATCAATTTGTCTGACGGAAGGGGCATTACTTTTTATTGGCGGCATGGCAGGCACCCCAGGCAGGCAGCTGCATTGTGCGAGGGGTGATATCTGCAGAACGTGTCTTTGATTCAGACAGAGCCATTTCTCCTGGAAATCATCTCCTCACATTAGCATAGATGGCTACTTCTATGGGATCTGCTGCCTGATGTTAGGAATCTGTGTGTCGTGTGTACTGCCATGTCTGGCATGCTGTCAGGGGCTCAAGATGGGTTGCACATGCACACTCCCAAGTCAAATGAATGTAGCTGCTCACGTGGAGGTGGTTCTATAGCAGCCGCAATACCTGCAGCCCTGTGACACGCACGTTAATCACCTAATAAAATCAAGCTAATTCTACCCGCTAATCCCATTCTAATATCATTTAAGGAAAGATTGGCCTCTTAAACGCAGAAAATGCCGTCGTGCATTAGACTGTTTCTCATATTTTGATTTCAATTCCCTCAAATGTTATGTTTAGTAAGTAATGAGGTTTGTGGGATTGTTTTAAGGAAACACCCGTTTCTGTGATTATTTCTGGAGACTGTTTTTCTGTTGACAGAGTGAAGCCCCTGAGACACACGTCCGTTGTCTTGTGCTGCACAAATGAATATTGCCCAAGAGGAAATCATTTCTGCAACGTTTCACGTTTCCATTATATTAATGGAGAAGTGGGCAGACATTTATGAAAGATTAAGTGTGCGTGTGTGTGTTAAATGTGTAAGTCATACTTCTATTTAAATACAATCTAGTATTTTCTCATTCAGAGCATTTAATATTTAATTTGATCATTTAGCCTACCTTCTACCCCGTTTTATATAAAAATGCATTTGTTGGTTTGTTCAGTCTTCATGCAGTTCAGGAATAAAAAAAGTACTATCTTAAAGAATAGGTATGCGAGATTTGTTTCTTTATGATTTAAGGCTTTTGATTTAGAATATGGACACACACGAACACACACTGCAGCGTGGTTTTCCCGGTGGCGCCCGGCTGTAGCTTTCATGTCATTTGTGTCGTCTCATCAGTGTTGTGGAGGCGGTGAGGGACGTTACTTGATATTCAGCGGATAGCTTTGTCTCCCAGATGTAATCACCAGCAGGCCTAGCTGCCTCCGCTGCAGAGGACAGTCACCGGGGGAGATATAGAAAATTGTTTATGTGTAATGATACAATAACAAAGAAGCTAAGACTGTAAAGAACAATCTGGAAGCGTGTGTTTAAAAGGAGGATTTTTTTCAGTGGCATAAATACTCTACAAGCTGGGATATATAGGGTGGTGATGAAATCAGGAAAGACTACTTCTAAAGAATCGGCCTGTCTACGTCTTCATTTGGATGCTGGGCAGCGCTACTGAGGTCTGTGTCAACATGGGGATTGGTAGAGATGGCTTCATGATAGCTCTCTTCAAATCTAACCGTAGGAGAAGATTTGGAATGGAGCCACCAGTGTTTTAACTGTAGAACTTAGAGGAAAGTCTGCTGCATCGTGAGCTGTGAATGACTTCAACGATTCCTGTGAATACCGTCCATGTTAAAGGTTTAACATTTGAGTTAACAATCAAGTCTTGAGTGGCACCAATTTTTACGTCTCGTATAAATGAGCTGTGAACACTCCTGTAAACCCAGGAGGGCCTTTCTCTCTCCTCTCTCTCTTTCTCTCTCTCTCCTGCGTGCGCACGTACACGTGGTGTGTGTGTGTGTGTGTCCGTAATATGTGATAAAATACTTCTCCATATTTTCCTTGTTGCCTCAGTGAAAGCCTCAGCGGGTTCGTTTAGGATATTCTCATGCCAGTGGCCTTTGCTAAGCAGAGATATTGTTCAGGGGGTAATTCACATGTTGCGAGGGCGGGAGTCTCAGTGTGGTGGGAGTGCCTGTTTTTAGTTCCCCCCCTACTCTTTTCTTCCCTTGCCTTTTGTAAGTGTGTTGATTGGATTGTGTTTGACAGATATGGAGTCTGGAGAGCGGCTGGCCTCCCCATCGTCAGCCCCGTCCTCCCTGCACATCACCTCCTCCACTGTCTCCTCCGCCGTCTACTCCCCAGCCCCTGCCCCTGTCTTGGCCAAGACGCCCTCCCTCAAGTGCAGTCTCACCCCCAGCCCTGCCACCCTGGGTTCCCCTCTCACCACCTGTGGTACGTACAGACTCTCTCTGTCGCAGACACACACAATGATGCACAGATGAATCACATCACAAGCAAACACACTGGTTGCAAAAATAAACACAATACAAATATTTTTGATGCTGGTTATATTTGATTATTTTCCGACTGCAAATTAAACAAGGACAGAGCATTCCTGAGTGTTAGTTATGAGGGATCATTAAGAAAAGCATCGTCTTCTAGCCAGTCTCTCACTTTTTATTTCCTGACTGTTTGAGTAGAAAGAAAAAAAACATGTTGAATTAATGAATGCCGACAATTAAAAACCCTCTCTGTTTAAGAATGTTGCGCACCCTCTTGGATTTCTCTTTACAATCTCCAGTTCAGTCGTGATTTGACGGGTCTGTCAGTCACCCCAGAGAGTGCTGCTGCCACTGCCTTTAATATGTTTTCTCTGAATACTAATTGTGGTCAAAGCCATTATGCGGCGGGCAACGGTGATGCATAAACAGTCAGATTACTCTGACCAGAAAATGAAATGTAAATTTCTCACAAACTGTGATATGAAAGAGAAAACATTTTTTTTTTTTTTTTGAGAAGAATTGCCAAAAATGTGTGTTTCTCTCATGCTGTTACAATGAAGAAGCCATTAGAGATTCCTCCAAATAAGCTATTTTGGACGTAAAGCTGGAATTAAATGTCGAAGGCACAGTGGCACCTCTGAAGTCACGTTGCGGTTCTGAGAATAAAGCGAATTGAGTTCTTTTGAGAGATACCCCCCCCCCCCCCCCACACACACTTTGGAAAGCAAAGTAAAGATAAAAGTGTGTTGGTCACACTTTCTAAGTGATTGAATTACACTTGCATGCTATACTTATGGTATTCATTCATTCAATTACAGTTATCTCACGTAGTACTTTTCAGATTGTTGCGATGCAATTTTTAGCTACAAATTCTCAATCGGCTTCGGAGATTACTAACCTGTTTAGGTTGAAATGGGGAAAAGGGTGTTTCATTTCATAGTGCTTTGAATCGATAATGGATTGGAAAATTTGTCTTTAAGCTCATACGTTGTTCCACTGACGGGCTTGATTGAAAATCTGAACTCGAGGTTTATCTGGCAGTGAAATGGATGATGATAAGGGAATTAATCGGTACAGTTCTTTTAAGGTCACAGATGCAATCAAAAAGTATATGTTGGTTGATTAGAATTGACAGGCAAGTAACTGAACTCACTTTAATATTTAGCATTTTCATGGCAAACTTGTGTGTATTCCTAACTAACATATCTCCACATAATTTAGGCCTACATCAGTTACTATCTTAACAATACTAAAATGTTAGGGAAATAAAATGACAGGAATTACCTGCAGCTAATGTGGAGATGACAATTCTCAATTTATAGTTACCATTATCTGTATTAGGCACTTTCATTTGTATGGTTGTGTGTGTGAAATGTATTATATTTTTATTATTTTAATGGGAAAGCTGAAATCACATGCTGTAAATTGTAAGCGAGCTGCTTGGAAGGTGGGTTTATAGACCAGTCACAAACCCAGTGGCAGACCATAAATGCTTCAATGTAGAATGCATAAAGTGAGAAGAGGGATCCGTAATGGAGCGTTACAAGACCCCCACGTTAAATTTTTTGGAGATATGTTAGGTCAATGTTGGCCAACTATTGCAAAGTAGCCATGCAATTTCGGCCAACTATAACCAGTAATATGTGTATATAAAGAGTTGAGCTTTTTTGTTTAGTCTTCACCCGTATGTCATTATAAACGGGCTAATAATATTTCGATTTTGAATTATTAAAATAAATTGTCCATTTTATTTTAAGACTTAGGTTGAGTTTTTTTTATTTCTTTGAGGGATTTAGTAATGTTATGAGGAAATGTGTTCAGTCATGTTTTTGATTCATGCCCATCACCTAGCACATGGTACTGCCTGTTCGAACAGCATGCACAGGCTTCTTTGCATGGCTGTGGCACTAATTGAGTTTCCATGAAATATGCTACTTCGGTACTCTCTATATCTGACTGTGAGAGAGGACAACGTGGCTCGTCTCGCCAACACGGACATAGACTGTGTGAATATTAAAGTCATTTAATTTTCTTTGTAGTTTTTTGTTGTTGCTAGAATAGTCCGCTCAGTAACAATTGCCACTGTTTTCCCAGGAGTCCTGGGAAGAAGTGATCAGAAAGAAGCACTCTAATGTTCCAAAATGTCCCATTCACACTGATGCACTCAGTGTCTCCGACAGTCTCTCTATTTTGTCAGCCTTCAGAGAGTAGTGGAGAAGCAGCAGTGATCTGTCAGGTGCATGGAGGAGGAAATGTAGGATTGCATTATTAGCTGACCAAATGTCCTGCGCCAATTTCAAAATACATGAAATTAACATCCTTGCAAATAGGCCTACTTTGTCATTTTTTCGCCCACCAAAACCATATGCAGTTTTACTTTTATTTTGACAAAATTCTGCAAAATGTTAATGAAGCAATGTTTTTTTATTGCGATAGTCATATTCAAACCCGAGCAATAGCCCCAGGCACTTTAAACATGCATGACGATCTCACTCTGAATAGAATCCCAACAGCCTCTTACAACCATGTCTCATATTTACTAAAGCGTGATTGAACAGATCAAGCCGAATCCGTGGGAGTCTTTCTCCTTTACACCCACTAACCAGTGTCTGTATTGATAACACATAAAACATTCTCTCTTTCAACCAGAGGATGTTGCAACCGATCCTTAAGGAGACTTCATACGGATACATTTATTTTGCTGTGGTGTTTCACCTACATGGCTTATGTATATTTTATTTAAATCGTACGCACACTTCAATTTGTCGTCTTCCTACTTCTCGTCTAGGAGACTTGTTTCGGGCGGCGGGCGATCATCATTTCAACATGTCTACGGTCTCAAGTGCCTTTCCCATCTTCAACCACCCAGCGTTTGGTCTGTACACTACCAGCTCAGGGCACTCAGAGTTTGGAGGCCTGGGGTCCTTGGGGATGTCTGCTGCCTTGGCTGCTCACTCCCAGCTTGGAGCCTTTCCAGGTATGGGAGCCTTTCCAGGTAGGGTAGCCTTTCCAGGTAGGGTAGCCTTTTTAGGTAGGGTAGCCTTTCCAGGTATGGGAGCCTTTCCAGGTAGGGTAGCCTTTCCAGGTAGGATAGCCTTTTCAAGTAGGGTAGCCTTTTCAGGTAGGGGAGCCTTTCCAGGTAGGGGAGCCTTTCCAGGTAGGGGAGCCTTTCCAGGTAGGGGAGCCTTTTCAGGTAGGGGAGCCTTTTCAGGTAGGGTAGCCTTTCCAGGTAGGGTAGCCTTTCCAGGTAGGGTAGCCTTTCCAGGTAGGGTAGCCTTTCCAGGTAGGGTAGCATTGAGTAGCATTCTTAATAAAGTGGATACACTATCCTAAGTTTTTAAACCTAGTAATCAGTGGTTTAGTTAGGGATTTTACAAGCTGTAAATGCATCAGTAATACACACAGTGAATCGCAAATGGCAACCTATTCCTTATATAGTGCACTGCTTTTGACCAAGGCCCATTCGTCAAAAATAGTGCACTACATAGGGAATAGGGTCCCATTTGGGACACAAACACAGTCATTTGATCAGTTCATTCTGCCTTCGGGGAGCTCCCAGAATGTGTGGTTAGCCTCAGCCAACTCCCACAAAGAGCCCAGCTAGCATGCATTACCTTTATGGTATCGTCCATCAGTTCAATAGGCAGCATTCAGACTGTGACGTTTATAGATTGGGAAGGTTCACAGGACCACCTTGACCTCAGAGAAAAAAGGATTGGACACCATCACACTTTTGAAGTTAAATGTTTTGTGGCATTACATGATTTTTTGTTTTGCTGTCATTCTCAGAGGAAAATAGTTTTGGTTAGTCTTCAGGAACAGTAGACAGTATATGGAGAATGTGAATATGTAACTATACTTTTTAAACATTGTAATGTTCTTAACAAAAAAACATTACATTTTGTTGTACTAGTCTAGAATCACAAATGAATCAGGAGTGTGTAGTTTTCAACTTCATAAAGCGTGAATGGCTCCATTTTGAATTGCTTTTAGCCATTTTAACAGGAAAGCGTTTCTGCAAGGCTGTGTTTTTGCAGCTGTGAAATATCCAGCATGTATGGAGCTCAAATGTGGAGCCATCCTCTGGGATGAGCTCATATAGTCTGTTTTTAATTTAGAAATTCTTAACATGTTTACAGTAAAAGGGGATGAAATCAGTCAGTGGAAAGCACTGGTCATCTGCTGAGATCTCTGTTCAAAGAGAAACTAGAAAGGTTGAACAGCAAAAACGCTGACTGTCTGAAACAGTGTGTCATCACAGAGATGGATTAAACGACTGTATAACTGTGAAATCAGTCTCGCATGGATTCTCTCCCCTCTCCCTCTACACCCCAGAATGGTGGAGGGCAGCTGAGGCTCAGGGGCGTGGAGCTGCAGCCTTCTTCCCACATCTCCTGGGGCTCCCGCCCATGTTCCTACCCCAACTCCAGCAGAGCCACGACCCCAGCCCCTTCCAGGCCCGCACCCCCAGCAAGAACGGACGAGCCACTGCCAAAGGTAGACGGACAGAAAGACGGACGCGCACACACACACACACACACACACACACACACACACTCCTGCCACACACACTCCTGCCACACACACGCACTCCTGCCATATGTTTTCCCTACTCTGCAAGCAATTTAATGAAGCAAGGAACTTTTCCCCATAAAAGAGAATGATGTCCTTATGGGCACAGGTACAATATCAAATATGTTTAATTGACCTTGGAGGCAATAGGAAGACATGTACATCCATAATTCAGTTTGTAAGCAGGTGCCGGGTGTCTCACCACTGAATATGTTAACCGGGGGATCCTCTCACTAATATAATGAGATTTTTCCTATTCGTAAGTGCTTTGGCAATTTCTGATAACTCATCATTTTCCAGAACTCCCGTCCTCTCCATTACTCACTACTAAAATGGTTGTTCCTAATGCATAGTTGTCTAACAGTGTGTTTTTGTCCTGCCCATAGGAGTGAATGGAGCAGTGAATGGCAGCAGTGTCTCCACTGTGTCTGGGGGAATCTCTACCACCGCCACTACGTTCTCAACACAGGGGAACACTGAGAAACTGAAAGGCACCAACAACGGCAGTGGCAAGATCCGCATGAGCCACCAGGACATGAACCAAGTGAAGGAGAAAACGAAAGAGAAAGTTAGTAGTGAACACCAAATGCATATCTGGCAACTAATAATTATTAGGGCTTACTCCAGGTAAAACGAGTCCAAAAAGGAACTAGTTTGTGGTGAACATATCTGGCAACGTTAGTAATCCCACAAGGGTGAATGCGCTACAGTGGGCTACAGTTTATGGCTGAACTGAGTTGGACTCCCCTCAGCTGGTATGAGTTTGTTGGGTTGAGACAACTGAGATGTTTGCTATGGTATTATGCTACCTTATTGACTGAAATGAATCCGTCACTGTTCCCCGTTTTAAAGAAACTTGGCAAGAAACTGGTGGAGGCGTCCAGCAACAGTGACAGCGAATCAGGGTCCTCCTCTGATATCTCCAGCGAAGGCTTGAACAGCAGTGAGTCAGATGACCTAGACGACGATGACGACGATCAGAGCAACGACAGCGACGATTCTAACTCGGCGAAGGAGAGCGTAAAGAGGAAGATTAAGGTGCGTTTCATTGTCACGTTAATTTTGGGACTTAAGGCACTTGTACGGTCAAACTGTCTGTTGGCTTGTTAGTAGCCATGTAAGTGGACTCATGCGTACACTATTTTAACCTTTCTGGCGCAGGCGTTCCGCTAGCGACCCACCTCGACAACATCCGGTGAAATTGCAGAGCGCCAAATTCAAAATACAGAAATAGTCATAATAAACATTCATAAAAAATACAAGTGTTATACATCGGTTTAAAGATTAATTTATTGTTAATCCAGCCGCTTTGTTAGATTTCAAAAAGTCTTTACGGCGAAAGCATACCATGCGACTATCTGAGGACAGCGCCCCGCATACAAAAGCATATAAAACATTTTCCAACCAAACAGATGCATCACGAAAGTCAGAAAGAGCGATAAAATAAATCGCTTACCTTTGATCTTCATCTTTTTGCAATCCCAAAGGTCTGTTACACAATGAATGGTCGTTTTGTTTGATAAAGTCCTTCTTTATATCCCAAAAATGTCAGTTTATTTGGCGCGTTTGATTCAGAAACTCACCGGTTCCAACCCGCCCAACATGCCTACAAAGGATCTAATAAGTTACCTGTAAACTTGGTCCAAACATTTCAAACAACGTTTCTAATCCAACCTCAGGTACCGTAAAATGTAAATAATCGATCAAATTTAAGATGGAATAAACTGTTTCCAATACCAGAGAAAAACGAGGAGCGCACTCTCATTCACGCGCACCAAAAGACTAGAGTCCACCCGAGTGACACTTAGAAAGAATATGACTACTTCTTCATTAAAAAAAAAAAAACATTGAACAATTTCGAAAGACTGTTGACATCTAGTGGAAGCCATAGGAACTGCAATCTGTGTCCTAATAATTCAGCTTCCCCATAGAAAGGCATTGGAAAATCCAATGACCTCAACAACAAAACATTTCCTGGATGGATTGTCCTCGGGGTTTCGCCTGCCAAATCAGTTCTGTTATACTCAGACATTATTTTAACAGTTTTATAAACTTTAGAGTGTTTTATATCCAATACTAGCTTCTGGGCCTGAGTCACCTCAGTCATCCAAACTTCTGAATACTGCCCCCTAGCCTTAAGAAGATTTATTAACATGTCATGTCTGTGTTTTGTCTTTTGAAATTGTTTCACTTTCCTCTTTGTTCTAAGCACACCGTGATCCTCGCTATGAATGTGAATCTCAGTTAAATGTCAAAAGCAGCTCCGCTAGTGGGTGGCGTGCTGGGTGTCCGACCTTGCTGCCCATCAGGGCTGCCATTGTTGGCTGGGTGAGTCAGAGCTGACGTGACACTGTCCTCCTCCCCCTCTTCTCTCTCTCAGGGCCTGACACAGAGCCCTGCCGACACCAAGAAGAAGAAACTCCGCGTCGCTGAAGGCGAGGAAGCTCGGGACAGCCGGACTGCTCTGCTTCAGAAACATCCAGACGAGGCCTTTCTCCATTCCCTCCACTACCCGCTCCATCCCTCACCACAGCCCCCAGCGCTGCCCCAGTCCATGGCCCTAGTCTTCCAGAGCTCCAGGACCAGGGAGGAAGAACTGAAGCAACACACCAGTGTGATCCAGGCGACAGGGCGGGCCAGTATTAAACCTTTGGCTCTGGTCACACAACCACGCAGGGAGGCCTCATCCTCTCCTCAACCCACCAGACCCTTCTCCCTCTCCTCCTCACCTAAATCCTACCCCCTTTCTTCCTCACCCAAACCGAACGCTGTCTCTTCTTCTCCCAAGCCCCTCTCCCTCTGCTCCTCACCCAAGCCCCTCAGTTCCTCACCCAAGCCCCTCAGTTCCTCACCTAAACCCTTGTCTCTGTCCACCTCATCCAAGCCTCCCTCTCTGTCTTCCTCCCCAAAACCACCCACCCTCTCGCCCTCGCACAAACCCAAATCTCGAACGGCCTCCCCCAAACTCCCCACCCTGTCTGACAGTATGAAGGCGGGCGGCAGAACCTTCTTGGATGAAACCTTGTTACACATCAACAACTTTAAATTGAAACAGGTGAGTCTAGTGTTCTGCTGTATGCAAATTATTTGCCTTTTCATGGTTTTGTACATGTGTGTAATGGTCTGTTTTCCACTCATTAAAAGCAGACTATTCGATTGAAGTCTTTCCCCAAAGTAATGCTGATGACATACTTTTCTTTTGTTGCCAAACGCGCCTTAGAATTTCGGATATGGATATTTAATAGCTCCCTTTTTTCTTTTTGACTATCATTGTTTCTGACGTGCAGATTTGAAAAGGTCAGCTGGGTTCCTCTCCACAGGAAATGAAACGTCTAAGCACTGTTATCAGCGGTTTGATTGTGCTTCATGTCGGCTCGCCCTGTACACGACTGAAAGTGACAATGCAGTTAGCTTTATTGGAAATACTTCACTAAAGCTGACACGCAATTAACTCCGTAATGCTTTAGGAAGCTCGTTGCTATCCCGTTGTTATCAAAATGGAACATTTTTCCTTTTTCAAAGGATTCAATTATTATTGTTAATCTGAACAGTGGTGATAGCATGTCAATCTATAACAAGACCTTTGCAATGGGATTTTAGTACAGCCAGAGTTTAGTAGAGGTATCTCAAAGAAAGGAAGTTGACAGCTAAGCCCGGACAACTGAACAGAACAAATTAGCAAGGATTGTGCCGAACAGCTTTGTGTTCATTGTATACCTTTTTCGACACGGACTTGTTTTTAATATACAGTGATCCCTCGCCACTTCGCGGTTCACTTATCGCGGATTCGCTATTTCGCGGATTTTCATAATGCATTTTTTTTTTTTTTTTGGTGCATTGTGCTCTGCATTCTGATTCGCTAAAAACTCACTCCCGCTTCTTGTATCAAAACATGCTACGAATTGTGCTATCATTTTGTCGTCTCGTGCAGTTATGTGTACGTACATAAAACAGCTTGGCAAATTTACATTAAGTTGGCCAAATTATCTTGTAATTTCGAACATCTCCTAAACCCATAATGTCGACGAAACGGCCTACACGTGAGTCACTGTATTTGTATACATGTAATAGTTGCTAATTGTAAAAAAAAAAAAAGTTTTCTATTTCGCGGATTTCACTTATCGCGGGTCATTTTCGGAACGTAACCCCCGCGATAAACGAGGGATTACTGTACTTCATGTGGGGAGACCCTCTTCCTCATTGTCATTCTCACTGAGCAATAATACAAGTGCATTCCTTATTACTACCACCTCCATTCACAATCTGCATTAATGGAAATGACTGACGGCTCGTATAATTACTCTCTCCCCTACTCTCCTTTAACCATTCCTCTTCCAGGAGCACTTCAAACAGGCCTTCCCTCTTCCACTGACCCATCAGGATCTGTTCAAGAGCCCGAAGAAAAAGAAAATGGCCGCCTCATCATCCTTGTCACTACCACCGCCCAAACTGTCTCCAGAGACCCTGAGCAGTCACACGCTCCCTTCTCCGCATACCAATAACTCCAACCTGTTCCTGGCCACCTCCTTCCTGGGCCCCCACCACAATGGGGTGATCCATAGCACGGTGCAGGATGCCCCCCTAGCCCTCATCACCAAGCCTCGCAGTATCAGTCAGAGCAGGAGCACCAACAACAAGTCTCTCCTGGCTGCCACCAGCCCGTCCTTCTCCATGCCTGTCAACCTGAGCACTGGGACCAAGGAGCACAGTTCCGGAGGCCTGGCCTCTACCTCACCAGGCCTGGCCCACAGAGCTGGGAAGAGCAAGGCCCAGCACAAGGCTCTCCACAAGGGTAAGGATCACCAGACCCATCTGGTGCACTCCCTGGTGGAGCTGTTCCGGGGCACAGAGTCAGACATCCCCGACAGCAAGGACTCGGACGACTCCGTAGAGGACGATGACGATGAAGATGATGACGACGATGAGGAGGATTCCGGCGACAGCCTATCAGGTTAGTCAGTTGAACACGTTAATGTAACGCAATGGGGGAACAGCACTTCATTCTGGTGTTTCTTTAAATGCTTCATCGCCTCGTCAGATACAGATTCAGTAGATACTCTGAAGAGTTTCCTTCAAGCGGCCTGTGGTTTTCAGAGTCTATGGCTTGCGTCACAAATGGCACCCTATTCCCGACATAGTGCAGTACAATAAAAAGGAATAGGGTGCCATTTGGGATGCTGCCTATGTCTGGTTTGATGTGAGATTAATGTTAATTGAGATATGACTTATCAAGTCCTCCACTCCCACTGGTGTCCCCTGCAGAGTCTGAGAGTAATGTGGAGAGCGACTCGGACGGCTCTGAGGACAACGTGAAGGACCGCAACGAGACCACCACAGACCCGGAGGCAGAGACGACCGCTCTGAAGCTCACCAAAGGCTCCTCTTCTCTACTCAACAACACCTCCTCCGGCCTCTCAGCCAGCTGCTCCCCTCTCAACCTCCAGGTCATCAAGGCAGCCGGTGGCCTGCCCACCCCAGCCATAGTGACCAGCTCTGGGGCCTTGGCCTACCACAGCACCCCCTCCTCCTCCTCCTCCTCCACTCTCTGCTCCACTCCACCAGGTACCAATGGAAATCTCATCTCTGCTCTGCTCTCTAACCAGTGTACTACTCTCATGGTTTATGTCCCAAATGGCACCCTATTCTGGTCAAAAGTAGTGCACTATATATAGAGGATAGGGTGCCATTTGGGAGGACTTGGTCTTGGGCCTTGAAGCTGTTTGTTGGCAGTGCAGACTGTTATCTTCCATTTGCTTAGTCAGATCACCCAGGCCAGTCCCGTTCAGGGGAAACAAGGCAGGTTTTTTCCCCAGCAGGAAAACATTGTTCAGCTAATCTCTCAGAGCAAAATAAGATCTCTGGTTAAAAGTGTTTTGCGTCATTGTTTTGATGACACAGAGCAAGCATTTGAGGCTTTAGTTTACCCTGGCTGGCATATGTTTAACCTGTTATTGTAGCAGCTCAAAACACTGGGCTGGCTCAGAACACGTGACTACTGCAGTCTGAGGGCCCGTTCCAAATGGCACCCTATTCCCTATGTAGTGCAGTACTTTTAACCAGAGTCCTATGGGCCCGGTCAACAGTAGTACACTACATGGGAAATAGAGTTCCATTTGGGATGTAGCCTGAGTCTTTTTCCTAAATGCTGCAATCTTTTGAGTTTTCATTCCATTCCCAAAAATCATTCCTAGCTCTATTACTTGATATCTGTTTTGATATGGTCAGTTTGACAAGCAATTTTGTTTTAAAATTATATATAGTACCAGTCAAAAGTTTGGACACACCTACAGTACTCATTCCAGGGCTTTCTTACATTTTTACTATTTTCTACATTGTAGAATAATAGTAAAGACATCAAAACTATGAAATAACACATATGGAATCATGTAGTAACCAAAACAGTGTTAAACAACTCCAAATATATTTGAGATTTGAGATTCTTCAAAGTAGCCACCTTTTTCCTTGATGACAGCTGTGCACACTCTTGGCATTCTGTCAATCAGCTTCATGAGGTACAGTAGTCACCTGGAATGCAGTTCAATTAGCAGGTGTGCCTTGTTAATTTGTGGAATTTATTTCCTTAATGCATTTGAGCCTATCATTTGTGACAAGGTAGGGGTGGTATACAGATGATAGCCCTATTTGGTAAAAGACCAAGTCCATATTATGGCATGAACAGCATAAATAAGCAAAGAGGAAAAAACAGTCCGTCATTACTTTAAGACATGAAGGTCAGTCAATCTACTCATTCCAGGGTTTTTCTTTCATTTTTACTATTTTCTAAATTGTAGAATAATAGTGAAGACATCAAAACTACGAAATAACACACATGGAACCATGTAGTAACCCAAAAAGTGTTAAACAAATCAAAATGTATTTTTATATTATTGACTGACTATGACTTTTCAAATCACCCAGTAGTACTATCTGCAGAGTTAGCTCCAGGTAAATGTTGCAATTCCTGGACCTGTGACCAAAAAGCTACAGTTGAAGTCAGAAATGTACATACACTTAGGTTGGAGTCATTAAAACTTGTTTTTCAACCACTCCACAAATTTCTTGTTAACAAATGATAGTTTTGGCAAGTCGGTTAGGACAGCTACTTTGTGTGTGACACAAGTAATTTTTCTATCAATTGTTTACAGACAGATTATTTCACTTATAATTCACTGTATCACAATTCCAGTGGGTCAGAATTAGAGGTCGACCGATTTAATCGGAATGGCCGATTTCAAGTTTTCATAACAACTGGAAATCGGTATTTTTGGACACCGATTTGGCAGTTTTTTTTGTTCGTTTTTTTACACCTTTATTTAACTAGGCAAGTCAGTTAAGAACACATTCTTATTTTCAATGACGGCCTAGGAACGGTGGGTTAACTGCCACATTCAAGGGCAGAACGACAGATTTTTACCTTGTCAACTCGGGGGATTCAATCTTGCAACCTTACAGTTAACTAGTCCAACGCTCTAACCACCTGATTACATTGCACTCCACGAGGAGCCTGCCTGTTATGCGAATGCAGTAGAAGCCAAGGTAAGTTGCTAGCTAGCATTAAACTTATCTTAAAAACAATCAATCAATCATAATCACTAGTTAACTACACATGGTTGATGATATTACTAGTTTATTTAGCGTGTCCTGCGTTGCATATAATCGATGCGGTACGTATCGTTGCTCCAATGTGTACCTAACCATAAACATCAATGCCTTTCTTAAAATCAATACACAGAAGTATATATTTTTAAACCTGCATATTTAGCTAAAAGAAATCCAGGTTAGCAGGCAAWATTAACCAGGTGAAATTGTGTCACTTCTCTTGCGTTCATTGCACGCAGAGTCAGTGTATATGCAACAGTTTGGGCTGCCTAATTTGCCAGAATTTTACGTAATTATGACATAACATTGAAGGTTGTGCAATGTAACAGGAATATTTAGACTTGGGGATGCCACCCGTTAGATAAAATACGGAACGGTTCCGTATTTCACTGAAAGAATAAACGTCTTGTTTTCGAGATGATAGTTTCCGGATTCGACCGTATTAATGACCTAAGGCTCGTATTTCTGTGTGTTATGTTATAATTAAGTCTATGATTTGATAGAGAAGTCTGACTGAGCGATGGTAGGCACCAGCAGGCTCGTAAGCATTCATTCAAACAGCACTTTCGTGCGTTTTGCCAGCAGCTCTGCTGTTTATGACTTCAAGCCTATCAACTCCTGAGATGAGGCTGGTGTAACCGATGTGAAATGGCTAGCTAGTTAGCGGGGTGCACGCTAATAGCGTTTCAAACGTCACTCGCTCTGAGACTTGGAGTAGTTGTTCCCCTTGCTCTGCAAGGGCCGCGGCTTTTGTGGAGCGATGGATAACGCTGCTTCGAGGGTGGCTGTTGTCGTTGTGTTTCTGGTTCGAGCCCAGGTAGGAGCGAGGAGAGGGACGGAAGCTATACTGTTACACTGGCAATACTAAAGTAMCTATAAGAACATCCAATAGTCAAAGATTAATGAAATACAAATGGTATAGAGAGAAATAGTCCTCAAATTCCTATAATAACTACAACCTAAAACTTCTTACCTGGGAATATTGAAGACTCATGTTAAAAGGAACCACCAGCTTTCATATGTTCTCATGTTCTGAGCCAGGAACTTAAACGTTAGCTTTCTTACATGGCACATATTGCACTTTTACTTTCTTCTCCAACACTTTGTTTTTGCATTATTTAAACCAAATTGAACATGTTTCATTATTTATTTGAGGTTAAATAGATTTTTATTGATGTATTATATTAAGTTAAAATAAGTGTTCATTCAGTATTGTTGTAATTGTCATAAAAAATTTGGTCCTCCAATAATCGGCTTTTTTGGTCCTCCAATAATCGGTATCGGCGTTGAAAAATCATAATCGGTCGACCTCTAGTCAGAAGATTACATACACTAAGTTGACTGTGCCTTTAAACAGCTTGGAAAATTCCAGAAAATTATGTTGTGGCTTTAGAAGCTTCTGATGGGCTAATTGACATCATTTGAGTCAATTGGAGGTGTACCTGTGGATGTATTTCGAGGCCTACTCTCAAACTCAGTGCTTGACACCTCTTTGCTTGACATCATTGGAAAATTAAAAGAAATCAGCCAAGACCTCAGAAAAATAATTGTAGACCTCCACAAGTCTGGTTCATCCTTGGGAGCAATTTCCAAACGCCTGAAGGTACCATGTTCATCTGTACAAACAACAGTACGTAAGTATGAACACCATGGGACCACTCAGTCGTCATACCGCTCAGGAAGGAGACGCGTTCTGTCTCCTAGAGATGAACGTATTTTGGTGCGAAATGTGCAAATCAATCCCAGAACAACAGCAAAGGACCTTGTGAAGATGCTGGAGAAAACCTTTACAAAAGTATCCATATCCACAGTAAAACGAGTCCTATATCGACATAACCTGAAAGGCCGCTCAGCAAGGAAGAAGCCACTGCTCCAAAACCGCCATAAAAAAGCCAGACCACGGTTTGCAACTGCACATGGGGAAAAATATCATACTTTTTGGAGAAAAGTCCTCGGGTTTGGTGAAAGAAAAATAGAACAGTTTGGCCATAATGACCATCGTTATGTTTGGAGGGAATAGGCGGAGGCTTACAAGCTGAAGAACACCATCCCAACCGTGAAGCACGGGGGTGGCAGCATCATGTTGTGGGGGTGCTTTGCTGCAGGAGGGACTGGTGCACTTCACAAAATAGATGGCATCATGAGGATGGAAAATGATGTGGATATATTGAAGCAACATCTCAAGACATCAGTCAGGAAGTTAAAGCTTGGTCACAAATGGGTCTTCCAAATGGACAATGACCCCAAGCATACTTCTAAAGTTGTGTCAAAATGGTTTAAGGACAACAAAGTCAAGGTATTGGAGTGACCATCACAAAACCCTGACCTCAATCCTGTACAAAAGTTGTGGGCAGAACCTAAAAAAGCGTGTACGAGCAAGGAGGCCTACAAACATGACTCCGTTACACCAGCTCTGTCAGGAGGAATGGGCCAAAATTCACCCAACTTATTGAGGGCAGCTTGTGGAAGGCTACCTGAAACGTTTGACCCAAGTTAAACAATTTAAAGGCAATGCTACCAAATACTAATTGAGTGTATGTAAACTTCTGACCCACTGGGAATGTGATGAAAGAAATAAAAGCTGAAGTAAATCATTCTCTCAACTATTATTGACCTAAGACAGGGAATTTTTAATAGGATTAAATGTCAGGAATTGTGAAAAACTGAGTTTAAATGTATTTGGCTATGGTGTATGTAAACTTCTGACTTCAACTGTACATATGGCTAATAACAAAATAAATTATCTAATGACTGTTTCTTTGCAGCAAAATCTGCAGAGCTGGGAAGGTTTATATCCCCCATATACTGTATATAACATTCTATTGTTTGCAAGAATTTTGCTTAATTTAAATAGAAACATCATACGTTTTGAATCCGACATTGTTTTGCGTATCAGTTCATAAACCATGTGCCGTTGGAATTGGTACCTCAAACTCTTCCCAACTATTTTGTAATCTATATGGCTCAGCTGTCAATTGTTTGGTCCTCAAATAAAAGTTGTCTTTTTTAGTGATCCAATACATTATATAGTACACTTATCATCATTTGGTTGTAATCCAGAGAGGTTAGAAAAAGTATCTAGATCCTCTCAGGCTGTTGAGGGATCCAAATGATGGATTTAAAAGAAAACATGAATCATCAGCGTACAATGAAACCTTTGTTTTTCAGCCCTGGATCCTCTTGATATTATTGTTGGATCTGATTTTAACAGCTAACATTTCTATGGCCATAATAAATGGATATTCCGATAGTGGACAACCTTGTTTTACTCCTCTTGACAGTTTAAAACTTGAAGTAGCCATTATTTACTATTTTACACCTAGGGTTACTATACATAACTTTAACCAGTTTAATAAGAGATTCCAAAATTGAAATATTCCAGGCATTTATATATAAACTCCAGTCGTACTTTATCAAAAGCCTTTTCAAAGTCAGCTATGAATACCAGGCCTGGTTTCCCAGATATTTCATAGTGTTCTATTGTTTCAAGTACTTGTCTTATATTATCTCCAATGTATCGTCCATGTAAAAAACCTGTCTGATTAGGATGAATAATATCAAAATAAAAATATTCCATCCAGTTAGCTTTATTTTATATAATATATTACACTTGGTCTTTCTGATCCTCTATGGTACAGTTTATTTCTATCTAGCTGTACTGTTAGTCTTTCCATTTCCTTTGTTAATATGGACTCTTTTGACCTATATTGCTTTTGTTTCAAAGATGAGTACTGCATTGCATGGCCTCTAAAAGCACATTTAAAGTGTCCCATACAATAAGGGGATCAATTTGACAAGCTATTAGTAATCCTGCATTGATGTGCCATTTTTAAAAGCAACAGTGGTTAAAAGGACCCTATGGTTTTTCCGTGGGGGAATGTTTCTTTGTTTTATTCAATCGAACCTAACAGTCTGAAATGTTCTTGAAGGCCCCCTTGTATGGTGGGTAGAGTTTTCGAGACACTGTTTCCCCCTGGGCAACTGAATTGACGCAGGGTTTTCTTATTTTAGAGTAAGGGCACCTCTGGCAACACGACAGGGTTTCTGCATTTGCTCAGGTCACAGTGGATCTGTCCATTCTAATAAATCCCTTCTCTCTCCCAGGATCAGGGAAGAGAAGAAGAGTGACAGATGAGAGGGAGCTGCGGACACCTCTACAGTTTGGGTAAGCTATAACACAATCCACACTACTCTGACGGTCACTGGTACCATGTACTGTACAGTAGGTGGCGCAGTTAGTTTTGACACCATCCTAGTACGATATGATAGTGTACTGATGTCCTCTGTCCCTCGAACAACATGGATGGTGATAACTAAATGCGTCTCAAAGGAGCCAAATCATAGTGGATCCCCAATCCAGTGAGGTTCCTTTTTCCAGAGCAGTGATGAGACATTGTCAACAAGACAGTGGTTAGAGGGAGCATAGAAAACCACACCACATCCTCCCTCCCTCCAAAGCCAATGCCTGATAGTAGGCAGTTGCCAGGAAATGAGGAGCTGGTTCAGGGATAGTTGTGGGTTAACTACATCCAGTCTCAATACAGACACAAACATTAGCAGCTCCAGCACTGCCCCAGTATCCCCTCCTAAACCCAGCACTGCCCCAGTATCCCCTCCTAAACCCAGCACTGCCCCAGCATCCCCTCCTAAACCCAGCACTTCCCTAGCATCCCTTCCTAAACCCAGCACTGCCCCAGCATCCCTTCCTAAACCCAGCACTGCCCAGATCCCTTCTAAACCAGCACTTCCCCAGCATCCCTTCCTAAACCCAGCACTGCCCAGCTCCCTTCTAAACCCAGCACTGCCCCAGCATTCCCTCCTAAACCCACACTGCCCAGCAATCCCGTATCCCTTAAAACCCAGCACTGCCCCAGCATCCCCTCCTAAACCCACCACTGCCCCAGCATCCCTTCCTAAACCCAGCACTGCCCCAGTATCCCTTCCTAAACCCTATCAAATCCATCAAACACATGGTTTGATGCCACTCCATTTGTTCTGTTCCAGCCATTATTGGGCATCCCCTCAGCAGCCTCCACTGTGCACTATGTAGGGAGTAGGGTGCCATTTGGGACGTGTTCCCCAGGCCTTTTCTGTTAGGAGATGCCATCTGACCAGACACACTGAGAGAAGTGTGGTGTTCTGCCTGGCAGATGTCCATCCAGTAGAGTCTGATTACCTTTTGGAGTCATACAGGGCCATGCTGGCCATGCTGTACAGAGGCACAGCTATAAGCGGGCTCGTTTAGATAGTTGACCTCAACAACATCTAGGTATCTGCTGAAGGATTGGCAGCAAGGAAAAGAGAGTCTAACAACTCTGGCTGACAGAGGATTATGTAAAATGAAAATATACTGTAAAAGGTGGTAGCGCAAAACAAATAACTGTTAAAGTTTCCATACATGGACCTTTCAAAGATACAATACATAGCTACAATACAGTCCAATTTATACAGCACTTGTCTCTCGTCTTTTACTGCCTAACAAAACTTGACGGTGTTGTACGTGATTGCAATGATTTATGGGTCCTGCACTGTATTGCCATCTCCGACCAATGAATGTGAGTGTGTTCCGGTGCATGGATTACTGAAACCTCCCTCCATGTTAGGTGGCAGAGAGAGACACGTATCCATAATGTGACAGGCCGTCTGCAGGGAGATGTGGCGTACTACGCTCCGTGTGGGAAGAAGATCCGGCAGTACCCTGATGTCATGAAGGTAAGACCTTCCCTCACAGGGCACGAACTTCCTCTCTACTATACCGGTCTTTTCTCTCTTCTATCCATCCTTATAGGTGTATCATTTAATACATATCAAATACAATTTAAAGTATTTAAAATATGCATTTTATTAAATACAATTTGTTATTTAATAATATATTCATTATTGAGTAGTTTTTTAAATATATTTTTTTACACTTTTCATTTTGTTCAGGAAACATAATTTACATCCAAAACCATTTGAAGTTGCTGTAACTTAACACTGATCGTCTGTCTCACCAAGGCCTCATTTATGTTCTTCTTTGTAGTATCTGTCCAGAAATGGAATAAGTGACATCACACGCGATAATTTTAGCTTCAGTGCAAAAATAAGGGTTGGCGACTTCTATGAAGCCAGAGAAGGACCCCAGGTGACTGTTTAATCTATCTATTGACCGTTTTCTCTCCACCTACAGAGCAGGGTCACCCGTAGCCTAAAGTACTGTATGTCATGTGTCAACGTTACATTCACAGGAAGTTCTATTGCTCTCTTGTCATATCAAGGCCAAGTGCACAAAGTAATAGCTAGTTAAAGGAATAGTCCACTCAGACACTATCTTTTAGTATTCTGTTCATTTAGTCCACTGTTAATACAATCCCCAAATGTTTTGCTTGTCAGCAGTCAAGTTTGCAAGATAGAGCACATGTAACAACAACGGAGTAAGAAGAACTCCACGATGTATGAATTGAAGCTTGAAAATGGTTTCTTTAGTCAAGGGGAAGATGTGTGTGTATATTATATATATCAAGTATTGTCATATTGAAGGTTCTAACTGGCTGTCCCTCTCTCCCCTCTCCCCCCTCTCCTCTGTCTCCCTTTTCCTCTGTCTCGTCTCTCCTCTGTCTCGTCTCTCCTCTGTCTCTCCTCTCTCCTGCCGAAGGGTTTGCAGTGGAGCTTGTTGACCGAGGAGGAGGTGATTCCTCGGATCCTGGCCATGGAGGGGAGGCGCGGGCGTCCCCCCAACCCTGAGCACCAGAGGACGGGTGACGAGAGCCCCCGGTCCAGGCGCAGAAAGGGCCGACGCCCCAACGTCGGCGAGGCCGACTTCCCAGGCGCTACTGACGCCAAACTTCTACGCAAACTGGAAGCTCAAGGTGGGTTCAGTTCTTGCAAAAATCACGGAGGTTTCTGTAAAGCTTCTGTAACCTATAGAACTATGAATGCAAAAAAATCTCTCCTTTTGTTGCAGAGATGGCTCGGCAGGCAGCCCAGATCAAGATGATGAGGAAACTTGAACAGCAGGCCATGGCACGAGCAGCCAAGGAAGCCAGGAAACAACAAGGTACAGTACGCTAGTGTTGTTGTTCTGTGAAAGCTGCTCTGGTGACAAAGCCATCCTGTTCTCTACCATAACACAGCAAGTACACTATAACCCACACAGTACAACCCTAATCTCAATGTTTTCTGTCTCTCTCGCTCTCTCTCTTGCTCTCTCTCTCTCGCTCTCTCGCTCTCTCAGCAATCATGGCTGCTGAGGAGAAGCGGAAACAGAAGGAGCGAGTGAAGATTTTAAAGCAGCAGGTAGGGAGTTGCCATTGTCATGTAATTTACAAAAGCTCAATTTTCGGATGCATCTGTTCACAAGGTGTTTTCGATTGGAAGGCTTCAAACACACATGACATTCAGGAGTGTTTTCTTCCAGGGTGAAAAGATCTCAAGCAGAGTTAAATGCTTTGAAATCTTCTTTAAAGGGAAGATGCTAACCTTCAAGATGCTATACTGTCTTAATCTCCATAAAACTACTTATACAGCCCCCCTGTTCTAACATGCATGACTATAGATTTAATTCATTTGATCTCCCCCATCTTTTTACCAGGAGAAGATCAAGCGCATTCAGCAAATTCTAATGGAGAAGGAGCTCCGAGCGCAGCAGATTCTAGAGGTTGGTCCAAAGCGTTTTTACAGAAAAATTCATTTTTGCTGTTGGTAGGACTTTTCTAAATCAACCAATGGCTTTTTCTAAATTATGTGGTTGCACTTTTTCCAGTTATGTCTCCTATTACATGCTTAATTGGATTTTCATAAAGTGCCATTGAATAATAAAATCTCCTCAGACCGTGATGGGATTCAACACAAAATACCATCTATAAGACAATAGTCTCTAACAGTTTAGCACGAGGAGGAGAAACAGCTATTTTCCATGCACCGCGCTAATAGAAGCACCAAAGTATTTTAGCTTTACTAAATCAAATTTCAGTTGACACGGTTGGCAAGTCTCTCTTAACAGGATTCCTCTCTGCTTGTAATTACATAGTGAAATTTGGCTTAATTTATTCCGACTGGCTGCTGGTATTTTATAAGCACTAAAACAAGTTTGTCTTTTTAGTGTTAATGGAAGGAATTAATTATCTCAATGCACAAGATTACAATATTTTATGCTTGACATTGCCAGCAAGTGTATGCTGTGAGTGGGACTAGTTTTATTCAATATCTGAAAATCATGTAAAATATCATTTCTGGAGGAATTTTAGGATACATGGGAAATATACCATCCCCTTTCTGCTCTGAATTGAGCACTTCTGTCTATGTTGGACATATAGTTACCTCACTGCCTTGATAGTGTTAGTTAGTGTAGTTAGTAGAACCAAAACAATCTAGATTTTATGTGTCTACCCCTGCATGTTTGTTATTTGTGAAAATTGTCTTGATTTTAGTTCATCAAACAATGAAACATTATAGCCCTTCTACCTGACAGGAAATCACAATTAGCTTCTAGTAGGAACAAGCGCTAAGCCTAATCATACACGAGCTCAAAAGGATTTGTCTGTGTATTTCTGTCTGCCTACTGTATTTATATACTGCCAATCGACGTATAGTACATGTGCTGTTGCACGAAGTGTTGAAGCTGTCAAGGTTGTTTTGTTGCATGACCTGTAGACCTGTTTTGCACGCACAGACTAAAAGGAAAAAGACGGAAGAAGCGGCAAATGCCAAAATAATGGAGGCTGAGAAACGAAACAAGGTTAGTTTAGATGTCCTGTTAAAAGAATCAACCATTAATTTGTGGCCCACTCCTCCTCCCACTGTTTGCCTCGAGTCATACAACCTCTCTCCTCCTGATTCCCAATCTCCTCCTCGCACCTCATTGCCTCCAAGGGACTGCTTCTCCGTGTTTAGGAAAATCTCCTTGCCACCCAGAGCAGACCTTTTCCATGTTAATCAGTGTCATAAAGGACATTGCATTCTGTCTCTGTCTCCTGCACATCTAAAAAAAGAAGAAAACACACAAAAAAACAACTATGGCATTTCCATTTCACATTAGTTCCAACATGCCCGGGCTCTTTGCCTGTCTGTCAATCAGATTAGTGAGGGATTTGAACTTCCTGTGGAATGAGGTAGAGAAACCTTATCCGTTTGTGTTGGCTGCTTTTTTTAGATGATGGAAATGAGGTGTGTGTTTGGATTGTAATGTCGTTTTATCTTTTTCCCCTTAAAGGAGAAGGAGATGAGGAGGCAACAAGCAGTCATTTTGAAACACCAGGTAGGTATCGCTCTCCTGCACCACATGATGCCCAAAGCCCATTTYCACTTTCAATTCTACTGGAATCTTTTTGGAACAAGGGTTCTTTTTGATATAAGTACTTGACAATTCCCTGTCCAAATCTCTATGTCGCTTTGTTAATTTCAGTTTTGATGACCCTAGCTTGTCACTCTTCCTGGGTTGGGCTTCTTATATGAACATGGTTTAACTTGGTTTATATGAGCCTGTGATTTCTGTTCCGTAATACTTTGCCAACTCTTTCTCCCAGGAGTTGGAGAGGCATAGACTAGATATGGTATGGGTATGTTTATTTTTGCACATCTAACACCGCATCGTGATATTGGTTGTGATATGGTTGTCATAGCAATTCATAAAGTGTAGCTCTGGCTGCCGTCATACTACATTCTTCTGCATGGCTTTCGAGCAAAGTGCATTGCGCACGCACGTCTTGTTCTATTTGTTCTTGTACAAGACAAAATAGTCAAGAACTTCTTGACTCTTTCAGATTCCATTTAAGGGGAGCAATGCACACTATCATGGTCCTAAAGACGTGACCCTCCATTGCCTTGTTTTGTTGTCGAGTAAATGGAAGTGCTTGACATCCAGGTGTTAAAAGTCAATGTAGAGTATGCTGCACTTGTCCATTTTACCACCTGACAAATCAGACCCGTCCATCGCCGGCTTTTCTCCTGCTTGTTGACATCAGTTTAAATCACCAACCTCAAGGAGAAATGTTCATTCATCGTTTCGTTGCCGTGTTTCTTGTTCCATATTTGAGATTTGATTTCTGTTGTTGTACCCAAACCTACTTACCATAAGTTACAATAGGCTAAAGACAGGCAATGATAGCATTGCTTTAAACCCATGCCATACTGAATATAGGAGTGCTCAGTACACGCCTAAGATAAATTCCTTACTACAAGGCCTCAATCTCCAATTGAATCCATGAATGTATTTGTGAGAGGTAACTTGCTTTCTGTAGCATAATATTACTTGCATTCTGATTTAAGATATTTTGCTTTGCTTTTCACCAGCGAATAAAGAATGAAAGACTGTAGCAGCTTTTAGAGTAACTTTCTAACACAGCATAGTATGACGACGTCTGTTTAATTCTTAGATGCAGTTGTACAAGTAGCACTTCAGTTTGCCTATTGCCAGTATGCAGACGCATTCAAGCCGACTCTAACTTCAAGCTTACACTTTGTGTTGACACCGCCTTCATACCTGTTGCTTTGCCCTTTTTTAGATTGTTGGTTGTCATCATTTTATTAACCTCTGAACTTCCTCTATAATGTTCCCAACGATGGCCAGACTTCTGTTTGTTTGTCCTACTATACGTGTCATAGTAAGCTGTTGTGTTTGACGTCTAATATGAAGTGGCCTGGTCTGTGTTGAGCTGTGGTTGTGTGCTCTGTCAGGAGAGGGAGAGGCGGAGGCAGCACATGATGCTGACGAAGGCCATGGACGCCCGTAAGAAAACAGAGGTGCGTGATTCACAACTCGACCACTTCTCCTTGAAACTGTTACAGCAGGCTTCTGGCTATTGCCTCCTCTCCTCAGTTCTTCCTCCCCCTCTTTTTGTAAAACTATATGGAGTGTGAATGAAAGAGGGAATCGGGACCCAAGCAATTTTCGGTGAAAGTGCAGCAATTTATAAGCAAGGAAGGCCTAGTGTTGGCCTGAATTGTAATGACATAATCCTTAACACGATTGTCTGCAACGGTGCCGATAGCATGCACTGTTAACTTGGTCTGTAATTTGGACCTTAGGAGCGGGAGCGCGTAAAGCAGGAGAAGAAGGATGAGAAACGGTTAAACAAGGAGCGGAAATTGGAGCTTAGAAGACTGGAACTGGAAATTGCCAAGGAGCTGAAGAAGCCAAATGAAGACATGTGCTTAGCAGATCACAAGGTATTCACTACTCATAGGCGATCACAATTTAGTTCCCCAGCTGAAAGGGAGATCTGGGGAAGAATTTGTATTAAGACTTTGATATCATACCCAGAAATTGCTCATGTTGCCCACATTTAATCACACATTTGTCTGTTATTTGAATATGTATGTTGATCGTCTTATGGATTACACCAGTGCTTTTAAAGCATAAAATACATGTATGCATGGCTTTGCCTCTGGCTACATCTCTGCTACAAGCATCATTTTATTTATGACGTTACAGGATAATCCATATTGGATTACACGAAGGTGATTTGATCACAGCCAGGTTAGAATACTGCCATCAAGTGGCTGCTAGTGTCATGACACTGACTAGAGGATTTCGGAGTGGCGCTGCCTTCCGGATTTCCACCAGACAGACAGAGCACTGAACCCCCTGGATAACCAGCTCCAGGAGGATCCATTTTCTACTCTACTGTATATCACACATCACGTCAACACTCTCTCTCCATAGGGCTCTCACTAAACCTTACGCCATACGAGTCGAGCGCAATTTGCAGCATTGAACGCTTTTCTTTCTTTTTTTCTTAAGTCAGTAGCCTTGAACAAGCCTTAGCTTGTGTGAGCCAGAATGTGTCCTGGAGCAGGAGACGATCTCCTGTTTCTGTAGCGTGAGGCAGCTTGATGTACAAATACACCCCCCTGGACAGGATACTAGTCCATCACAGGGCCTTACCCCCAATCTCCTTAATGCTGAGACGCATCAGGTCCCATTTTAACAGTCTTTGGTATGACTCGGCCAGGGATTGAACTCCCAACCTTCCAATATCCCTCTAACCACAAGGTCACAGAGCTGGTTTTGTCTCAAGATTTTTTTGTAAAATGGCACTCTTCACTACTTTTGACATTTTGAAATAACAACCGGTGCACTTCACACTACCGTAGTTAGATGTAAGTATGTGTCATTTTAATATTTTCCCAGCTTCTCCCGGAATTATCCCGTATTCCCGGCCTGTTTCTACCGGGAAGCAGCTTCTCTGACTGCCTGATGGTGATGCAGTTCCTGCGGAGCTTTGGGAAGGTGCTGGGCTTTGACGTGAACGCCCATGTTCCCAACCTGAGTGTGCTGCAGGAGGGCCTGCTCAACCTGGGAGACAGCATGGGACAGGTCCAGGACCTGCTGGTACGCATGCTCTCTGCTGTGGTGTGTGACCCAGGACTGCCCCCAGGACACCGGGTGAGAGCAATCACAGCATAGACATATACACACACATTCTTATCGCACATTCAGACACACTGAAAGGCACATCCACGCAGCAGCTGTACAGTATCTGTCTTCATACGCGGTGCTGTGTTCAGTAACCACAGCTCAGTGGGCTCACAACACTGCAGAACTAAAGACGAGAAGCCCTACTCTAATCAGAACACACAAGTGGGGCATTATCAATATCTCTGGCTCTGTGAGGCTAAATGAAGGGGCTTATCTGTTTCAGAGGGTATCAGTGTTTGTAGCTCTTAATACAGCTTCCACAGTTAGAACCCCCAAATGTAGAATTCATTCCCAAAGCAATTTCTCTCTCTGCTAATCTACAGGGCTTAGTCACGCTTTTATGTGGCTTGCCATGATTTCTTCAAGGAACCCAGCTGACTGTCGCCTATTATGGAGCCTCAGTCGACATTTAGGGAAAATGTATCCCTGAAAAGAGAAGCCCTCTAACTGTGCCAGGGGCTGGTCTAGTAGTAGTACAGCGGTTCGATCCCCCGTTCCGCCGCTCACCATCTCTGCAGTATCCCTCTCTCTGATATCTACATATCTATCCTAAACCTGTCAATCAAACTTGAAAATACCTTAGAAAATATATTTCACTTTCTTGCCCCCCCCCCCCCCCCCCCCCACAGACCAAGACAGCCCTGGGGGACCACCTGGCTAACGTGGGCATTAACCAGGACAACGTGTCGGAGGCGCTTCAGATCTACATGGAGGCTCACCGTGACGAGACCGAGCTGCAGACCGAGCTGGGGGAGGTTACCGCCAGTCTGAAGACCAAGGCCTTCCAAGCCCACACACCCACACAGAAGGCCTCCGTCCTGGCCTTCCTTGTCAACGAGCTGTCCTGCAGTAAGAGTGTGGTCAGGTGAGAGTACACCGAACGCTAGTCACAGCAGTCTGGCCTGCTATCTAGATCACGACACTGATCAGTTCTGTTATTTAGACAAATGATGAAATGACAAGTTAAATCAAGTGCTTTAGGCTTGAATGTGGGGAACTCATTTGTTGATTATGTTGTTCAGGGTCCATATGAAAATAATTTAGGTTATTCTGACCACAGATTTATTAAATGGATTGATGCATGTTTTGCTCGATCTTTTGAATTTTGAATTTTATTTTTGCTGGTTTTGCTGCATGTAGTCCTGTTTTATTCATTGGGACTTGCATTTTTAATGTTCTACTACCAATATCAAAAGAAAGAGCTGTGTTGTCATGGAGCGTTTCATTGTGTTGCGTCAAACCTGAAACCCTTTTCAAGTGACTGCCTGTATCGGAGTTAAACGCATGTGACAGAAGTTGCAATGCTTTGAAATACAGCCCTGTTGCTCAAGTAAAACTGCAACCAAAGCCTTACCTCACCTCTGCTCACTTTGGAAAGTTATTAATATTAGCATGATTTTAATCATGGCTGACTTGACTGAAATCGGTGCTTCTTCACAGTGAGATCGACAAGAACATTGATCACATGACCAACCTGAGAAGGGACAAGTGGGTCATCGAGGGCACACTTCGCAAGTGAGTACCCGCGTCACTCAAGGAGCACTCAACAGAGGGCTGTGTTTACATGCAATAATGGACCTGTATTAACTAATGGGATACAATGGTGTACAGTGAAGAGTAAAAACAATTGAAATATAATAGTTTTTTTTGTAAAGTGTATTATGACAAACTTTTCAATAGATGTTGATTTGAATGTGTTCCGTCCTTTAAGCTTTTCAAATGTTTTTATACAGTAGCTTAGGAAAACATTTGGCACACACACCCTCCTGGTTGTTGTCTTGTTCCAGGCTGAGGACCATCCATGCCAAGAAGACGGGGAAGAGGGACAGCGGTATGGGAGGAGAGGAGACACAGTCTCTGGGTACACCCAACCCCGGGCGCAAGCGCAAGAGGAAAGGAGGGGACAGCGAGGAGGACGAGGATGATGACGAGGATAGCGAGGACCAGGGGGATGAAGATGACGACGAGGAGGAGGAGGAGAGAGGGAAGAAAGGGAAGAAAGTGGAAACCTGCGAGGAGGAGGTTGGTTCCGTCACCTTTCCACAGGACCTATCCGCTGACCCAAATGACAATGGCTGTGTCCGAAATTGCACCCTATTCCCTATGGGCCCCGGCTAATAGTCGTGCACTACGTAGGCAATAGGGTGCCATTTGGGACACAGCATAAGTCACTGTTTGTGTGTTGTAAATGTCAGCCTCCCCTCTGGAGTCGATTGAATGTGATCTTTCCATCCAGGATGACGGGGACCAGACAGCCAGTGTAGAGGAGCTGGAGAAACAGATCGACAAATTAACCAAGGTAAAGGGATTTTGATAACCAATGGGATCAGAGGGATGTTTTTTATTTTTTTACGAGGGTCAGTTTCCGGGCAGAACAGGCCTCCGCGTTTTGATACACTTTGTGCTTTCTCTCTAGCAACAGAGTCAGATCAGACGGAAGCTGTTTGAGTCGTCCCACTCGTTGCGCTCCATGATGTTCGGCCAGGACCGCTACAAGCGCCGTTACTGGGTGCTGCCACAGTGCGGGGGCATCTTTGTGGAGGGCATGGCGACTGGAAAAGGTAACACTCAAAACACTGGCATAAGATACGGGCACCGCACTTGTTCTCACTGTTGCGACATTATAGTTCAGGCTAACAGTTAAGCTTCTTTTTCCTGTGACCTGCCTTCAGATTTCTTAAGTCTAGTCAGGAAGCACATGGCCATGTAAATGCAAATGTAGGGATCTAAATGTAGGGATCTGGTTTACTGTGATGCTGTGGATATTGATAGGAGTGTCTTTACCAGGAGCAGAGGAGCTTGAGAGGGAGAGACTGAGGAGCACAGAGCTGGTCCACGTGAAGGAGGAGGAGGTGGAAAGGAGGCCAGGGAGCACTGACGGGGACATGGCCACGCCAGACAAACACTCCCTCAACCTCTTCCTCCAGAAGCCCGGCTCCTTCTCCAAACTCAGCAAACTCCTGGAGGTGGCCAAGATGTCCCCGGATTCGGACAACCACAGTCAGAGCTGTAGTCCCATCAAAGTCCCCACCACAGTGCCCTCCCCTATCCACCCCACCACTCAGACTACACTACCCAGCAGCCCCTGTGCAGCTCCCTCTCCGCTTTGTCCGGAGGTGAAAGCGGAGCCTTCCACAGCTCTCTTCAGCCCGCCCTACCTCAGCGGCAACAGCAGCCCAGGGAAGATGTCCTCCAGCTCCGTACAGCAGCAGCTCCAGCCCAACGACCAGCTGTTAAGGGCGCTGATGGAGAAGAGTGGCCACTGGTTCAGTCTGCTGCCCCGCTCCCCCTGTGACGAGTCGTCCACCACCACCCCTCCGGCCTTCTCCCCCCAATCCTCCTCCCTGTCCCCTAATCCCCCAGCCACCACCTCAGCCAGCAACCCCACCACCGGGATAAATAACTTCTCTTTATCAGCTCTCCAGGTAGGTGCATGTTATCTCCATCGCTGATCATCTAGGATTAATGTTAACATGGTGTGGAATACGACCAAGACATATTGCTACTGTCAGGTTGTCTTTTGACGTTTTATGATGCTTTATTATAGGTTTATAGACCGCATTTGTGCTAGTTGTCAGGGAACTAAGGTCTGCTGCATAACATTCTTGCTCACCACTGTGTGAGTATTCTTCTTCATGACCTCCTCCGTCCTCCCAGCAGGTGAAGTCGGGGGTCCATATGATGGGTCTGCCATTCTGTGGCTGGCCCGGTGGCATGATGAGCACCACCCTTCCCTTCTCTGCCAGTCCTCTTCCACCCTCCATGTTGAGCGCTGCCTACCACCATGTGGAAGGTAATGGCAACCCCTTCCTGGCAGCATCCAGCCTCTCCAGCAGCAAGAGTAAGTCGCCAGTGCCTGCCGGAGAGAAGCTCCCCTCTGCCCCGCCCACTGTGGTGGAGGTGGCCAAGACCCAAGACTACCCCAACCCACTGCCCATCCCAGAGGGTAAGCATGGCACACTTCCCACTGCTGCTAGGAAAGATGGGGAGACTAGAATGACACAACACATTCAAGCACTGAGGAGGATTTGAAGTGGCTGCAATGAATTTCCACATTTTATTACGTGTGTGTATATATAGCTATCTGTTTTTATTGAAAGAAATCGCCTGGAAATGAACAGAAAACGATGGCCGATAGGACGGCCACCCGCTGCTTTTATCTAGTCAGTACGTTCTGGTTTGTCCTTTACTGATATGGTGGTGTGTGTGTGTTCATGTAGAGATGCTGTCAGGCTGGTGGAGAGTGGCAGACATGGAGGAGTTGAGGAGCCTGGTTAAGGCCTTGCACAGCAGAGGTATCAGAGAGAAAGCCCTGCAGAAACAGATCCAGAAACACATGGAGTACATTGCCCAGGCCTGCGCCAAGAACAGAGATGGTGAGTGGATCCCCTTGTCCTCTAGATCTCCTCGGCAGGCTCGATAAAATATAATAAAGACATCCTTTGCGTCTGAAATAATATAATTTTATTCCCTATAGTGGCCAGTTTATCTGGTACTGGGTCGAACCCCTCTTTGCCTCCAGAACAGCCTGAATTCTTTGGGGCATGGAAACATTGCTCAATTGGTATCAAGGGACGTAACGTGTGCCAGGAAAACATTCCCCACACCATTACGCCACCAGCCTGTACCGTTGACACCAGGTAGGATTGGGCCATGGACTCATGCTGCTAACGCCAAATCCTGACTCTGCCGTTAGCATGACGCAACAGAAACCGGGATTCGTCGGACCAGGCAATGTTTCTCCACTCCTCAATTGTCCAGTGTGGGTGATCACGTGCCCGTTTTTAGCTGATAGGAGTGGAACCCGGTGTGGTCGTCTGCTGCAATAGCCCATCCATGACAAGGACCTACGAGTAGTACGTTCTGACAAGCCGTTCTGCACACCACTGTTGTACTGCACCATTATTTGCCTGTTTGTGGCCCACCTGTTAGCTTGCTCGATTCTTGCCACTCCTTCTGCCGCTGACTGGATGTTTTGTTTGTCGCACCATTCTCAGTAAACCCTAGACACTGTTGTGCGTGAAGAGCCCAGGAGGCCGGCTGGCACCGACTATCATACCACGCTCAGTCGCTTGTGTCACTCGGTTTGCCCATTCTAACGTTCAATCGAACAGTAATTGAATGCCTCGATGCTTGTCTGCTTTATATAGAAAGCCACGGCGACATTGTCTGTAGGAGCAAACGATTATCGTGAACAGTGTAGTGTCCCTAATTAACTGGGCCCATATGGCTCTGGTCAAAAGTAGTGCACTATATAGGAAATAGGGTGCCACTACAGATGCATCCATAGACATCCAATATATCCTGTGACTCTTTAAATCTGACCTTTACTGATGTGGTAGGCAACATGACCTCTGCTTAAAATGTCCCCTTGTTACACGGAAATGTCAACCCACTGCAGGGAGAGAGTGGATTGTTTAGATGCATCATGTCAGTCAGAGTTAACATGGTCTTTACCACCAGTCCTTTGGGTTACCATCATTTACATCATGTTGGCGTGGTTGGATGATGCTGTCTGACAGCTTTGAATATTCATTGTGTAGCTTTGATGCCAATTATGTTCTGACCAGGGATGGGCAACTGGCGGGCCATGGCCCGCGACCCCCTTTTTTTTTGGGGGGGGGGGGGACTCAGTCAGGGTCTCAACTTACTGTTGAGAGTTAGAGTAGTAGAATACACGAGGTGCAATTTCGAAATGTGGTTGTAAATATGTTCTAAAATTGCAAAATCTTCTCTCCGCGCATGGTAAAATGTGTCAACAGCAGCAAAAGTGCTTTAAAACTGCAACATTTTCTCTACACCCCATGGCAAAATGTGTAGATTTGCAGGAAATTAATTGTAAAACGTCATTTATTTCTCTCTGCTGTTAAGAGGGGGGCCGCAGAATGTCACTTAGGGCTGGCTCTGACTGCATGTGTGGGTATGGATGGGAGTACACACTGTGGCCCCTCACGATGAGATCAGATTCTTTGTGGCCCTCATCCCCATAAAAGTTGCCCATCCCTGTTCTAAACTGAAGATCGTCTGCATTAAGTTCTAGCTATTAGTTCTTCTACAGAGCTAGGCAAATACAATGTCAAGAGAAACACTGCCTCCCTATATTAGAAAATATCCTTCCCAAACTTCCCAGTACATACTAAGATACAATAATTGTAGTAAACTTCGTTTTAGGGGGGGAGAAATGAGTTGATTCCTCCTTCTCTCCAGTGGTGGTGATTGATGAGTCTGAGCTGGAGGAGAACGGGGTGAGCGAGGAGACGGTGGAGAGCTGGTGTGTGGAGGAGCAGGCCATGGAGATGGACATCGCTGTGCTGCAGCAGGTGGAGGAGCTGGAGAGGAAGGTCACCTCGGCCAGCCTCCAGGTCAAGGTAGAGTAATGCTCTTCTACTCAGTATCCATCTATAGCAATGTATCCATACTGGAGCCTGGCGGTACGTAGTGGAGAAGGAGCCAGTCGGCAATGAAGAAAGACAATGATGAGTATACTGTATTCCACATACAACGCAAACGAAAGCTTTTGATTTCACCACTGTCGTTTTTCTCATCTCCTCCCAGAGTTGGATGTATGCGGAGCCCCAGTCAGAGCGAGGGGACCTGGTCTACCATGAACACAAGCCCATCGCTAAGCTGCTTCCAGCCGGGGAGGAGCAGCCTGCAGGGGACAAGGAGAGGGCCAGTGGCAACAACAGCCTAGTGCGGCACGTCAACAACCCGCTAGATATAGCCGTAACACGGCTGGCCGAGCTGGAGAGGAACATCGAGCGAAGGTACCTGAAGAGCCCCTTAAGTACCACCGTTCAGGTCAAACTGGATAATGTGCTGGGTACGGTCACTGTCCCTGCTCCCGCACCATCCCATAATGTTGATGGTGAAGGGTAGGTCCATCCAGATTCCCATTTTGAACACTACTTTGTGCTTCCCTCTGCTTCACTGGAGCCTATTTCGTTATTTTCGGTGTCTTCGGTGCCTGTTTCTTCCTCTTCTCTCGTTGCTACTGTGTGCGTCGTGGTTTTGGTTCCTTTGTGATGTCTCTCACTGTAAGTGGTTGTATCTGTCTCTTTGGAAGCCGGTCTGTACTGTGGCTCTGCATGGTGCATAACACTGGTAATCATGGTTCTATGTTAGCTCATTGTCTCTCTACGGCAGTTTGCACACAGACTCCTGAATGGAACTATGAGGCATGTCAGTCACCAGGTGGAGTCTTGTACAGTATCTCTTTAAAACTGGCTGCTCTAACCAAACACTCTTGCACTCCTCTGGCTTTCTGTGCACTGCTGTTGGTTGGTGAGCTTGATTCCTGTCATTGACTGTTCTATGTGATGATGTGAGTGGCTGGTTCTCTGACTGTGATGCCTTTTCCTGTCTCAGGGGGGAAGAGGGGCTGGCTCCGGGCATGAAGGTGTGGCGCAAGGCCGTGGGCGAGGTCCGCAGCGCTGCCCAGCTGGCTCTCTGTGTCCAGCAGCTCCAGAAGTCCATCGCATGGGAGAGATCCATCATGAAAGTGGTACGACTGTCCGTCTGTTAATGTCTCCGAGAGCTCCTCTAAAAGGCTTTGAGCTACATTTTCCTCTCGCAAAGGCCACCTGCACTGTAAACTAACGCACTGTAAATGAAATTATAATCAGATTTCTCTTGAAAACCTTTTGTCAGGAGGAACTTAAGTTTAACCAGAGATTTATACTGAACAAAAATATAAACGCAACATGCAGCAATTTCAAATATTTTGCTGAGTTACAGTTCATATATGGAAATCAGTCAATTTAAATTAATTAATTGAGCTCTAATCTATGGATTTCAACTGATTGCAGGGGCACAGCCATGGGTGTGCCTGGGAGGGCATAGGCTCACCCACTGGGGAGCCAGGCCCAGCCAATCAGAATTAGTTTTTCCCCGCAAAAGGGCTTTATTACAGACAGATATACACCTCAGACCCCCCTCCAAATTCAAATTCTCTAAAACGATGTTGGAGGCGGCTTATGGTAGAGAAATTAACATTGAATCTCTGGCAGCAGCTCTGGTGGACAATCCTGCAGTCAGCATGCCAATTGCATGCTCCCGCAAAACTTGAAACATCTGTGGCATTGTGTTGTGTGACAAAACTGCACATTTTAGTCGCCTTTTATTGTCCCCAGCCCAAGGTGCATCTATGTAATGTTCATGCTGATTTACATTTACATTTAAGTCATTTAGCAGACGCTCTTATCCAGAGCGACTTACAAATTTATCAGCTTCTTGATATGCCACACCGGTCAGGTGGATGGATTATCTTGACAGGCTCTTCACAGGCTCACTAACACAGATGTTAACAAATTTGTGCACAAAAGTTTAGAGAAATATACTTTTTGAGGGTATGGGAACATTTTTGGGATCTTTTATTTCAGCACATGAAACATGGGACCAACACTTTACATGTTGCATTTATATTTATGTTCAGTATAGTTACAGTGCGATACATAAGAGGTATGCCACACAATGCAATAGCTCTATTTATAGTAACGGCGCTCTGTACTACCAGCAGCCTGTCCTTTATTTCTGTCAAACTTGACATGTCTTTTATTTTAAGGAAATCCTGGGGTTATTTAGAATGTGTTAGTTCATAGGACAGTTTTTTTTGCGAGGGGAAAATGTTGCCCTAAATGTGAAGTATTTCCTCAGAGAGCACCCAGTTTGACAGTGCATGCTGGTGTGTTACTCTGCAGTACTGCCAGTTGTGTCGAAAGGGGGATAATGAGGAACTACTCTTACTCTGTGATGGCTGTGACAAAGGCTGCCACACGTACTGCCATAAACCCAAGATCACCACAATACCTGACGGTGACTGGTTTTGTCCTGCTTGCATATCGAAGGTACAGTAACTTTAGCCTTCAGTTGCAGGTAGCCCTACTTACAATTCACAGAACAGAGAAAATAGAGGGACTCCTTAATGTAGCAATTTATCCAACCTCAGGCGTCCAGTGTAACAAAACTTACCGTAGGCGTTCAAGTACTTCAAAACGAGGTGCCCCCTTCAAAATGCGACGTCTTATCACAAGGGTTTATCCTACTCCCAAAAACTCCTAAACGAAATGGGAATAAATACACCAAAATCAAAAGTCCAATTCATTCAATTCCCAGCGAGAAGTGTGATCCTCGGCGAATGCAAGACGCCTCCACTCAGCACATTTTGTGTCATTCAGGCGAGCGGTCAATCCCCCGAGAATAAGAAGCACCAGAGCCGAGCGGGAGCAGCCGGAGGAGGGAAGAGAGGCACCGAGGTAAAACGGAGCAGGAAGCTATCGTCCGTAGCCAGCGCAGAGGTCTCCGAGGACGATGCTGCCAGCAGCAGCACTCCAAAGAAATGGAGCAAAGAGCCCAAAAAGAGGAAGAGCCTAGGAGAGGAGAGCCCAGCCACAAACCAGTCCAAGCAGGACAGTACTAGTCCTGTCTGTGGGAAGAAGGCTAAGACGGCCACGTCGGCCAGAGACGACGATAAGGATCTGAACTTGTGCAGGTACATTATGACTGGGGGTTCAGCCTTATTATAATACTATTGACCCCGGAAGTGACACGGGCGACACTTACGCTGGTCCCACATCTGTTTGTGCTCTTGCCCACTCAATTGCCGTCATTGTCAAGTGAAACATGAAAATGGGTGACAGGGAGTTGGCATGATAGCACAAACAGACTGGCACTCACGCTAACATACGCTAGCTGCTGCAGTGTCTGATGCATCCCCATGCATACTGTAGTTTATGTGAGGGTCATCTCTTGGTTGACTCCACAGGGTGCTACTGGCTGAGCTGGAGGTTCACCAGGATGCCTGGCCCTTCCTGAACCCTGTCAACCCCAAATCTGTCCCCGGCTACAAGAAAGTCATCAGGAAACCCATGGACTTCTCCACTATCCGAGAGAAACTCGTTAACAGCCAGTATGTACCGTACCATTAGCATGAAAAACTATTTGCATACAATGTGTCTCATTTAATTCTGATACCTGTATGATACGTAAACATTAGGCCATTTGCAAAGATTATGCCTTTCCTTTTCATGCTTTTGTTCGCATTGTTTTCCCCTTGCGGGATTGTATCTCAGAAATGTCGTAATTGAAATGCCATGCGTCTCAATTTACAGGTACTTGAACCTCGAGACGTTTATCATCGACGTCAACTTGGTTTTTGACAACTGTGAAAAGTTCAACGAAGATAATTCGGACATTGGGCGAGCAGGACACAACATGAGGAGTTTTTTTCAGAAGAGATGGACTGAGCTGTTAAAACAAACCAACTAGGCTAGTTTGTACTACTTTATCCTCACTATACTGTATGGGACCAGCAGTAACCACTCTACACTCACAAGCAGGAGTGACAGTATTGGTCTGAAGACTGTCTTCAAGACCTAAGGTTCAAGTCTCTCTGTCAGCAACCAGGGAATCTTCATTCATTTACAATTGTAATGCTACGTATTGACTTCACTGATGTACAGTACAATACTAGTTGTGTAAGAGCAAGGAAATGCACCCAAAGAGTTTCAGACAAAAGGGGTGGGTGTTTTTAAAGTGCAATACCATTTCCTAGAAGAAACCACACTGAATCCACCACCAACAGAGCTGTAACTGGGAACAAAAGCTTTCCAACTAACTGTACATATAATATTACAGTGAATGTATTTAATTTTGCCAATTATTTATCAGTGGAAATGGTTTTCATTTTCTAAGAAAAGGAAGAAAACTGCTTTAAAACAACAACAAAAATCTTATGGAATGTTTTGCGAACATTAAAACAAAAGCCAAGGGGGAAAAATGAATTGTTTACACTGCTCTGTGCCTCCAGGGCGCCACAAGATTCATGACGGTAATACTGTAATGCTGCGTTTCAATGTATGTTTTGCATCGCTAACATAACCTAGACAGTGAGGCAACAATGGCACATCTGTATATACTGTTTATTAATGTTAATATTAAGTCTTGATGGTAAAATGTATGATGTGTACATACAGCACTGTTACAAGACACCTGATATTGTTTATGCCTTAGAATGATTGTAGTGTTTAATTTCAGTCTTAAAGTGATAAATACATGTATATTGCCTGTACCGTATATCCTCTGCAAACACTGTGGTCTCCTCAATCTTGGTAGTGCCTGCCCTCTCAAAAGTTTGTGGAGGATATTATTTCAATCCTTTGGTTTTGTATTCCTTCAAGTGTGTGTGTGTGTGTGTGTGTGTGTGTGTGTGTGTGTGTGTGTGTGTGTGTGTGTGTGCGTGCGTGCGCGCCAGTATACGAAATGTCAACCCTCGTAGGCCTCGAATTCTGACATCTTCCTATCATCAGTATAGAATGCATTGCGATGCACAGTACCTTTCATAAAAGCATTTATCTCTATTTGCCTTGCCACAGACCCAAGGACACTGGAACATTTTGTAATAACCAGGGTATTCCTGGTTAAATTTCATTTAAATTCCATTCAATATCAGGAAGTACACTGAAATTCCAATTATCTTCAATGCTTTTCAATGAGGAAAATTTGGAATTAGAATTTGGTTTCCTTTCTAAATTGACTGGATTTAAATGGAATTGATCCCAACCCTGGTAATAACCACTGTGTTTGGCCTACTGGTGGCATCTTGAGCAGTGTTTTGTACCTGAGTCAGAGTACTTGAAGTTATTTTATTTATGAATATTGTGAGGAAAAGTAGAATTTTTTTGTAGGAGCATTATTTTTCACTAGTGTGTGTGGCACGGATCTAATAAAAATGATCTTTTTGAACTCTGTATTTTGCTTTACTTCATATTTATTTTCTAAACTGCAAACATTTATTTTGGCAGGACATCTGGGCTTTGTCCTTTATTTGTTTTCACATTACAAAGCCCAGGTGTCCTGCCATATGCTATATTATAGGCCTACAATTTGGCAAGGTAATTTTAATGTCATTGGACTATTACGTTTGTCTGGAGGGTGGAGGGAGGTTACTTTATATCATATTTGAGAAACATGTCAGTGAATAATGGGACATCACCTACCTAGGTCACCTACCTCACCTACTGCACATTAACCTAGCAACTCCCAGTGTCACCATGAGTGTTACGCAATCAGCTATGACTTTTCTGGTTGTACAAAAGGTAAGCTCCACCTGGTTCTAGCAGCATTTGGATGTGGATTAAGGTAAGGTAAGCAACGCTTTCATTTTCAATGATTTGTTTTGGGATTTGGTCATTATAACTATCACTTACACTGAGTGTACAAAACATGCCTTTTCCATGACACAGTAGACTGACCAGGGGAATCCAGGTGAAAGCTATGATCCCTTATGTCACTTGTTAAATCCACTTCAATCAGTGTAGATGAAGGGGAGGAGACTGGTTAAAGAAGGATTTTTTAAGCCTTGAGACATGGATTGTGTGTGTGCTGTTCAGAGGGTGTATGGGCAAGGCAAAAATGTAAGTGCCTTTTGAATGGGGTATGTAAATAGATGCCAGGCGAACCGGTTTGAGTGTGTCAAAAACTGCAACGCTTTTTTTTCACGCTCAACATCAAGAATGGTCCACCACCCAAAGGACATCCAGCCAACTTGACACAACTGTGAGAAGCATTGGAGTCCATATGGGCAGCATCCCTGTGGAACGCATTCAACACATTGTAGAGTCCAAGCCCTGAAGAATTGAGGCTGTTCTGAGGGAAAAATGATGTGCAACTCAATATTGGGAAGGTGTTCCTAATGTTTTGTGCACGCGGTGTATATATTTTATTAAAGCCCATGAAAGTAATACACTTGACAATTCATAATAAAATATTTGTCTTTGATGAGGTATCTCGCACACTATTTATGGCATATTGCTGGTGAATCATTTCATATCCAGTGGATATGTATAGGCTATCTACAGCTTTGAGACCGTTAATGCCTGGATGTTTTGCGCCACCTTGTGTAGGCTGAGGTTATATTTTATTTACAGGACGAATATTTATCAACAGTGACAAAATGGTGCCATTACTGTAAACACTCCACGATCATCGACATGAGGTGTATAGGTGCGCGTTCTCCCCTACACTACTAGCGACTTGCTCCGGGGATAAAACCATACGAATGTATAACAGGAATGACTTCTCGGAGCTTCCGTTCTCGCCTCTCAGGGCACATCTATGGAGTTCACTGCTACAGTTTGTGTGTGGCACCTACCTGTTCAGCTGCTCCACAGACGCGGTGACTATTTTGGAGTTGGCGACAGGTGAGCTAATGGCAAAATTACAGCATCCTGGCCGCAGCCCCGTCAGGGTGTGCTCGCTGTCTCCCGACTCCTCCCCTTGCTGTCCAGGAAATCAGATGGAACCGTGGCGGTTTTGGGTTTTGACTTAGGGCATAAACTGCTCCCGATGTTGCGTTGCCCTGATGCCCTTGGAGATTGGTTCTCTAATCTTCATAATAGTAATACATAAAACATATATAGGTCTAAGGGATATTCTTACACAGACACATCCTATGATAATAAACGTCTGTTACGTTTACAAATAATCCCAGTAGTCTCTAATATTCAAATGAAGCATCCTATTGCTTGTCCTCATTGATGCAACCTTATCAGCATACAGTTGAAGTCAGAAGTTTACATACACTTAGGTTGGAGTCATTAAAACTCGTTTTAAAACCAATCCACACATTTCTTGTTAACAAACTATAGTTTTGGCAAGTCGGTTAGGACAGCTACTTTGTGCATGACACAAGTAAGTTTTCCAACAATTGTTTACAGACAGATTATTTCACTTATAATTCACTGTATCACAATTCCAGTGGGTCAGAAGTTTACATACACTAAATTGACTGTGCCTTTAAACAGCTTGGAATATTCCAGAAAATTGTCATGGCTTTAGAAGCTTCTGATAGGCTAATTGACATAATTTGAGTCAATTGGAGGTGTACCTGTGGATGTATTTCGAGGCCTACCTTCAAACTCAGTGCCTCTTTGCTTGACATCATGGGAAAATCAAAAGAAATCAGCCAAGATCTCAGATAAAAAAATTGGTTCATCCTTTGGAGCAATTTCCAAAATCCTGAAGGTACCACGTTCATCTGTACAAACAATAGTACGCAAGTATAAACACCATGGGACCACGCAGCCGTCATACCGCTCAGGAAGGACGCGTTCTGTCTCCTAGAGATGAACGTACTTTGGTATGCAAATGTGCAAATCAAGCCCAGAACAACAGCAAAGGACCTTGTGAAGATGCTGGAGGAAACAGGTACAAAAGTATCTATATCCACAGTAAAACGAGTCCTATATTGACATAACCTGAAAGGCCGCTCAGCAAGGAAGAAGCCACTGCTCCAAAACCGCCATAGAAAAAAGCCAGATTACGGTTTGCAACTGCACATGGGGACAGAGATCGTACTTTTTGGAGAAATGTCCTCTGGTCTGATGAAACAAAAATAGAACTGTTTGGCCGTAATGACCATCGTTATGTTTGGAGGAAAAGGTAGAGGCTTGCAAGCCGAAGAACACCAGCCCAACCGTGAAGCATGAGGGTGGCAGCATAATGTTGTGGTGGTGCTTTGCTGCAGGAGGAACTGGTGCACTTCACAAAATAGATGGCATCATGAGGATGGAAAATTATGTGGATGTATTGAAGCAACATCTCAAGATATCAGTCAGGAAGTTAAAAGCTTGGTCGCAAATGGGTCTTCCAGATGGACAATGACCCCAAGCATACTTCCAAAGTTGTTGCAAAATGGCTTAAGGACAACAAAGTCAAGGTATTGGAGTGGCCATCACAAAGCCCTGACCTCAATCCTATAGAACATTTGTGGGCAGAACTGAAAAAGCGTGTGTGAGCAAGGAGGACCACAAACCTGACTGTTACACCAGCTCTGTCAGGAGGAATGGGCCAACATTCACCCAACTTATTTTGGGAAGCTTGTGGAAGGCTACCTGAAGCGTTTGACCCAAGTTAAAAAATGTAAAGGCAATGCTACCAAATACTAATTGAGTGTATGTAAACTTATGACCCACTGGGAATGTGATGAAAGAAAGAAAAGCTGAAATTAATCATTCTCTCAACTATTATTCTGACATTTCACATTCTTAAAATAAAGTGGTGATCCAAACTGACCTAAAACTGATTTTTTACTAAGATTAAATGTCAGGAATTGTGAAAAACTGAGTTTAAATGTATTTGGCTACGGTGTCCGTAAACTTCCGACTTCAACTGTATGTAATCTTCATAACAGGTGTAAAATAAACACTTGAATGGAGTCCCCTCATCTGGGCTTCAGGGGAAACGGAAGCTAGATTGAAGATACGGTATCCCTGAAAACCGGATGTTTCCGTTTTACCGACTCCGCATAGGCTATCAAAATGGGACATCATATTCCACTGTTCATCTTCCCAGGTCTGGTGCCATGACCGAGACCACAGTGATGGCGTGCTGCTTTACTTCTTGTGGGCAGATGTTTATAACAGGGTGTACACATCTGGAGATATCAAAGTGTGAGATCTGTACATGAAGCAGCTCCATGCAGAGAAGGATGCCAATGACCTGGGGGTGACCTGCTGCCACTGCACCCCAGTTTGACATGGGTAAGATTAAAACATACCTCAGTTAAGTGATCCTCTCCTCAGGGCACCCTTCTCTTCAACACATTGGGATAGTGCCCAGTTGAGGTGTAAAACTGAGAAAAGCCATACATAGGGTGAATCCCAAATGACACCCTATTCCCTAATATAGTTCATTATTTTTACCTGGGTCCAATAGGGTGCCATTTGGCACTCAGCCCGAGTATGGAGAGTTAGAATTCAGACTATAAATTACTTTATTTAGAAAAAAAAMCTTTCTATGGTGCATCTAGAGCTTCGTGGCAGTCTCAGTGGGGACTTAAATAAAGAAATAACCATTGAAAGGTTTTATTATAACCAAATGTTCTAACCACACAGTAATTCATGTCTCACAACTGTTGAAACATTGTTTTACCTTTCATCAATCATAAACATTATCCTTTCCTATTTTCAATGCAATCCATCTAATCCTATAATTGTCAGAGTTGAATTCTAKATATTGCCTAAAATGTATTCTCATAGTTCCCAACACTTCAAAAAGATAAGCACCAACCTATTATGTTTTTTTTTCTTCCAAAGTAAACATTATTATTCTGATGGAGAGTCAATGTGCCGGGTTTGTTCCGCCGCGCCTTCACAGATGGCAGTTCAGTGCAGTTTCGATTGGCCTCCTGTGGACAGGACAGTCAACTGAAGATATGGATCGTATCACAGCATGCTATAGCACGTAGGCTGGTCTGGCTTCTGCTACGCACACACAGGAATAGATAGCGAGATTGAGCACAGCATCGTCTGCACGGAATAAAATAATTGCATTAGTGTTTTAGAACAAACCGCATCAGTGCTAAAATAAACCTCATCAATAATAGATTGCTTTCAGTCATATCAGATTGAAGACCAGCAAGTATCTTCCCAGTGGGTTTAAGATATATATGTTCCAATTTGAAAATCAATACATGTATCCAAACATTGTTTACAGTTACTCTTCTGTATTTCACACACATACTAGTTCTTATAGAATTCAATATCTGCTCTTTGTTTTGGACTGTGATCAGCATCTGATATACAGTATTTTAATGTATCTGCCCATTCCATAACCAACAATCCAATGAACAGCATACAAATGGAAGCAATCATGCCCTTTAACAAACCACAAACACTGCCGTCAATCAATCAAATGTATTTATAAAGCCCTTTTCACCTCAGCAGTTTGTCACACAGTGCTTATACAAAAACCCAGCCTAAAGCCCCAGAGAGCAATGCAGATGTAGAAGCACGGTTGCTAGGAAAAACTCCCTAGAAAGCCTGGAACTTAGGAAGAAACCTTGAGAGGAACCAGGTTGTGAGGGGTGGGTAGTCCTCTTCTGGCTGTGCCGGATGGATATTATAATAGTACATGGCCATTAAGGCCAGATCGTTCTTCAAGATGTTCAAACGTCCATAGATKACCAGCAGGGCCACCGTGGTTATAGAGAGTGCAACAGGTCAGCACCATAAATTGAACAAATATTAGAATGGGCCTGAATGGCCAGATAGTAGGCTTTGCATTACTCTTTAGAAACTGGTGGATGGTCTTGTGCTACTTATGTAGTGGCTATCCTATCTCTGTTGCTGTGGTAACAGCTGTTCCTGGGTGAGATGTGCATACTGAGTGGTGTTCCACAGGGATGTGTTGTGGTGCCTTTGTCTTCGAGCAGCAGCACACTAAAGGAAGCCCACAACAGCACAGGGAATAAAACCAGAGAACAATGGCCACTCATAGGCTGCAGAAGGGGCAGTGCATACCAAGGCGCTGTGCCTCACATGGTTATTGTACCACTTTCAGAGGAAATTGTCTTTTGGATGGGCGGAATATTTATAGTCAATTTTCCGGATCTCTTTTGTGTCCGTAACCTTTCAATTGAACTGTCATTCTGCTTCCTGGTGTTGATGTTATTCATGTTTCCTTCCCTTTATTTTCCTGTAGTTTTTTATGGTTTAGAAATATAATTACCCTCTCTTTATTCACTGTGAATTTTAATAGCCACATGGCCATCACTACTTACTCAGCCTGTAAAGGCCAAATTAAAAGCAATTAAAAATAAKAAATGACTGATTTTGAATCTTGCCAGGAGGAAAGAAATCTAATGTAGATCAGATGAATTTGAGAAAGGACAATTGTTTTACCATGGTGCTTGGTTGTCAACCTGCAAATAAATAATTTGGCATAACTGAATTAAAATGCAGTATGTATAGTGTGTAGCCTTCTCCTTAAGGGACAGTCCAGCCAGGATTAAATTCAAGGCGCATTATAGAGCAGTGCACTGGACAACTGACAAATGCATTTTATAAAGGCGACAGGCAAAAGTCTCCATACAAAACCATAACATTTATGTATAAAGCACCTTGGATTGAACCCCGGCATCAGTGTCCAGAGTGTTGTGGTTTTATTTACTGAACCTTTATTTAACTCGGCAAGTCAGTTAAGAACAAATTCTTATTTACAATGACTGCCTACCAAAAGGCYAAAGGCCTCCTGTGGGGACGGGGGACTGGTATTTAAAAAAAATAACAACACACATCACGACAAGTGAGACAACACAACATAAAGAGAGAACTAAGACAAGTAAATAGAAAGGCAGCAACACATGACAACAACATGGTAGAAACACAACATGACAACAACATGGTAGCAACACAACATGACAACAACATGGTAGCAACACAACATGACAACAACATAGTAGCAACACAACATGACAACATGGTAGCAACACAACATGACAACATGGTAGCAACACAAAATGACAACAACATGGTAGCAACACATGACAACAACATGGTAGCAACACATGAATAGGGATTGCAACACATGGAACAACTGGTAAACAATGCCAACATGGTAGCACTGACACAGTGACCACATGACAACATGGTGCAACACAACATGGACAACAACATGTAAGCAACACCATGACAAACAACATTGGCAACACATCAGCACAACAGGTAGCAAACACAACATGACAACAACATGGTAGCACACACACACAGGACAACAACCATAGGTAGCAAACACAACATGGCAACAACATGGTAGCAACACCATGGTAGCAACAACACATAGACAACAACATGGTAGCAACACAACATGAACAACAACATGGTAGCAACAACAACATGGTAAGCAGCACAAAAAGGGTACAAACATTATTGGGCACAGACAAAGCACAAAGGGCAATGAAGGTAGTCAACAATACATCAGACGAAGCAGCCACAACTGTCAGTAAGAGTGTCCAGATTGAGTCTTTGATGAAGAGATTGAGATAAAACTGTCCAGCTTGAGTGTTTGTTGCAGCTCGTTCCAGTCGCTAGCTGCAGCAAATGAAAGAGAGCGACCCAGTGTATGTGTGTTTTTGGGACCTTTAAACCTGTTATGGCTGCAGGGGGCGTATTGGAAAACTGGAAAATATGTGCCAATTTTCAAACGGCCCTTAATCAATTTTGCCACAAATGCAAATTTAATATTGGATAGAAAACAATCTCTATTTCTAAAACCGTTCTAATTTTTCTCTGAGTGGTACAGAAGTCATTTGGCAGCACTTTCCCTGACCAAGAAGTAGAATGTCAGAAATCTATGCTCGCTTCAACGTTATGCCTATACATGTCATTATACGTAAACCCTACGTACACTCCATACGCCTTGCTCTGGGTGTCAAGAGGGTTTGAGAGAAGAAATTTAGTGATCATCTTGTTCAGGGGTTGAGATATGTATGTATCTTTGAGACGACCGACTCTCCAAGTTCGAAGCGCGCGAGCTTGGGAGTGATATTGCGTCCTGTTTGCTGCTGTTTTGGACGGGAACAATCTCGCTGGGTTTTTATTTGATAAATGAGACCTATCACGTAATGTATGTTGTTTTTCAATATAGTTAATCAGATTATTTGAATTTCGGGAGTTTTGCCGTGTTCCGTCTCGTCTGACTTTTTCGTTACGGGCAAATCCGTGCCAGTCGACCAGTGCCAATGCTAAGTGAGAAGGGAAAGTTGCCATCCTGACTCCAAACAACGACTCATCTGGAAAAAGGACACCCTGATCAACATTCTGATGAAAGATCAGCCAAAGTAAGACCCAATTTATAATGTTATTTCATATATCTGTCGTGCATGTCAAACTGGTCGGCGGGCGCCCAAGTGTGTCTGGCTATTGTGGCTATGCTAACATAGCGCTACATTTTGTTTCGCTGTAAAAACATTTAATAAATCGGAAATATGTTCTGGAATCACAAGAATCCTGTCTTTCAATTGCTGCACAGTATGTATTTCTAAGATATGTTTTATGATGAGTAATTAGTTATTTGACGTTGGTGTCTGTAAATGTTATGGCTGCTTTCGGTGCAATTTCTGTTTGTAGCTGAAATGTAATTTATGATTTATACCATAAAATGCACATTTAAAAAAAAAAAAACATATGCTATACAATAAATATGTTATCAGACTGTCATCTTATGAAGTGTTTCTTGGTTAGTGGCTATATATATCTTTATTTGGTCGAATTAGTGATAGCTAGTGAGGGAGTAAAAAACTGATGCAGTTAGAAAAGTGCTGTCTTTTTGCTGACGTGGTTAGCTAATAGATTTACAATATTTTGTCTTCCCTGTAAAACATTTAAAAATCGGACATGTTGGCTTGATTCACAAGATGTCTACCTTTCATATGCTGTATTGGACTTGTTAATGTGTGAAAGTTAAATATTTTAACAAACTAGATTTTGAATTTCGCGCCCTGCACTTGAGCTGGATGTTGTCATAAGTGTACCTGTGTCGGGATTGCAGCCCAAACAAGTTAACAGAATGTGACTGGCAGAACGGGTGTTGTATTTGGAGGGTGAGGGCTGCAGTAGGTATCTCAGATAGGGGGGAGTGAGGCCTAAGAGGATTTTATAAATAAGCATCAACCAGTGGGTCTTGCGACGGGTATACAGAGATTACCCGTTTACAGAAGAGTATAGAGTGCAGTGATGTGTCCTTTAAGAAGCATTGGTGGCAAATCTGATGGCACTCGAGAGCATCCTTACATGCCGAGTGGTTACTGACAGCCTCCTTTAACTTGTTAATCCAGCTGTGGTTGGGGCAGGGATAGTCAGAGGGGTGGTCAGTGGGACAGACAGTCAGACAGACAGTGGGATGTGGGTGGTGAGGTCTTCTCTACAGGAGGTCTTTGTGAGTTATTGATTCCCAGGCTGTGAGATGCAGCTGCACCGCTCTGACTGGCCAGTCGGCCCCTGTGCTCTCCTGTATCTTCTCATATGACGGAGAGCTGCTTGTCTCATCCGTCCTCTCATTACCCAAGTCTTAACCATAGCTCTGGTCCAGTGTGTTTGTCAGGCTTGCTAATGCTTAGCCTTCACAAACGCCCTGGACCAGAGATACCCTAACCCTAGGGTTCTTGTAGGAATATATACACAGCAATAACAGCACTATAATGTAAGGTGTGACCAAATATTTCTTCAATCCCTATTCAGTTGGAATAAACTTGGTATACCGTAATAATATACGTATTTTCTTTTAAATAGTGCTTTTCTCATATTTGACCACTAGGGGGTCTCTACTCTGAAGCCTTACATAGCAGAATTTAAAGTTCTCAATTTTATTAGATTTTTTTTCACCTTTATTTAACCAGGTAGGCTAGTTTAGAACAAGTTCTCATTTGCAACTGCGACCTGGCCAAGATAAAGCATAGCAATTTGACACACAACAACACAGATTTACACATGGAATAAACAAAACATACAGTCAATAATACAGTAGAAAAATAAGTCTATATATGAGGTGAGATAAGGGAGGTAAAGGCAAAAAAAGGCCATGGTGGCGAGGTAAATACAATATAGCAAGTTAAACACTGGAATGGTAGATTTGCAGTGGAAGAATGTGCAAAGTAGAAATAGAAATAATGGGGTGCAAAGGAGCAAAATAAATAAATACAGTAGGGGAAGAGGTAGTTGTTTGGGCTAAATTATAGATGGGCTATGTACAGGTGCAGAAATCTGTGAGCTGCTCTAGAGTATAGAGTGCAGTGATGTGTCCTTTAAGAAGCATTGGTGGCAAATCTGATGGCACTCGAGAGCACCATTACCTGCCGACTGCTCAATAATCTGCTGCTTGTGTTAGTTGGTGAAGTAGAAGTTTTGCTTCATTTCTGTTCCTTCTGCGTGATTAGTTGTGTCTTGTACTGATGAGCTGTTGGGATGAATAAAATAAATCACCGTTGTGTTTTTCAACAGCTCCGTGGATAAGACGGTGACGGTGTACAATCTGGTATGTGAAACAGTCTTTGATGTGGTCTTAGTAAGTTGTGTTTTGCTTTTGAAACAGATGTATCCATCCACACGCCACTGTTGCTCTGGTACAAATCACAGTCTCTTAACAGTTAGAAATGCCAGACATTATTCTTTGTCAGTGTTTGTTTATTTCTTCCTTTGTAGAGCAATGGAGTTCTTCTTCACACGTTGAGCCAGCATAATAGGTACCAGCCTGTTACCCCCTGTTGTTATATAACTCACTGCAACTGTATGCATCAAACACACTGAATTATTTCCCGCCTTCTCTTGTGACAGCCTGTGCCTTCTCTCCAACCCTGCCATGGATGGTCACTGGATCCACGGACAAGACGGTCCACATCTGTCACTGGCAGAGGGCACAACAGAGAGACATAAAAAGCTCAGTGTTCAACACCATAGTCCCCTCCAAAGCTCGTCACCAAGCTTAGGACCCTGGGACTGAACACCTCCCTCTGCAACTGGATCCTGGATTTCATGACGGGCCGCCCCCAGGTAGTAAGGGTAGGCAACATCACCTCCGCCACGCTGATCCTCAACACAGGGGCCCCATAGGGGTGTGTGCTTAGTCCTCTCCTGTACTCCTTGTTCACCCATGACTGCATGGCCAAGCACGACTCCAACACCATCTTCAAGTTTTCTGACGACACGACGGTGGTAGGCCTGATCACCAGTGACGATGAGACAGCCTACATGGAGGAAGTCAGTGACCTGGCATGGTGCCAAGGAGCTGATCGTGGACTACAGGAAACGGGGGGCGAGCACGCCCACATTGACAGGACTGCAGTGGGGTCCAAATCACAAAGGACTTTTWAWTTTTTTTTATTTCACTTTTATTTAACCAGGTAGGCCAGTTGAAAACAAGTTCTCATTTACAACCGCGACCTGGCCAAGATAAAGCAAAGCAGTGCGACACACAAGCGTACAGTCAATAACACAATAGAAAAAAAGAAAGTCTATATACAGTGTGTGCAAATGGCGTGAGGAGGTAAGGCAATAAATAGGCCATAGTAGGGAACTAATTACAATTTAGCAAATTAACACTGGAGTGATAGATGTGCAGATGATGATGTGCAAGTAGAAATATTGGTGTGCAAAAGAGCAGAAAAGTTAATAAAAGCAATATGGGGATGAGGTAGGTAGATTCGATGGGCTATTTACAGATGGGCTATGTGCAGCTGCAGYGATCAGTTAGCAACTCAGATAGCTGATGTTTAAAGTTAGTGAGGGAAATATAAGTCCACACACACGCACTCTTCACGCACTCAGTCGTGAAGAAGGTGCGACAGCACCTCTTTCCCCTCAGGAGGTTGAAAAAGTTTGGCATGGGCCCTCAGATCCTCCAAAAGTTCTACAGCTGCTCCATTGAGAGCATCTTGACTGGCTGCATCACTGCTTGGTATGGCAACAGCAGCTTACTTACTTTCTCGTGTTCTTATAATTTCTTATTTGTATTTATTGTGTGTTTGTTCTACCTGATGTTATTTTTAGTATTACATTGATATTGATTACTGTTGGGTTTAGAGGTTGCAAGAAAGACATTTCACTGTATGTGTGCACATGTACATTAAAACTTTAAAAAGCACTGCACCAGAATGCAGCTGTGTCTTTTGACATCAGGGCCTGGCTAGACTAGTGTTTACAGAGGGTTTCCTTCTGAGAGTGGACATGTTGACAGAACACATTCCAAGCTCTATCGCTCTTTGAACGCAGTCTCCTTTGAAAGTGATTTAGTGTTTTCTGGTGATTTSAAGCTGAATCCAGGAACCTCTCATGTCAAGGTAAGAACACAAAGGAAAATGTTCTTATCATTATATCCAGTGATTGGTGCAAGGGCAAAATTGTGGTATAGATATTGGAGGGGATGAACAATAGACGGGGTTCGGGATGGTCCTCCCCCGGAATTTTCAACATTTTAAAACGCATTTCCTGCAATTGTACAGTTTGACATGACTTATTATGCCTCTCTTGATGGGTATTCGGAGGGGTATTTTGAAAACACAGTGTAAGTAGATGGATAAGTGGAAGTCTCCCCCTCCCAATTTTTTTTTTTAAACGGCTCTGGAAACAATTAAGAGACCACTGCAAAATRATCAGTTTCTCTGGTTTTACTGTTCACAGGAATGCGTTTGGGTAAGATGAACATTTTTGTTTTATTCTATAAACTACTGACAGCATTTCTCCCAAATTCCAAATAAAACTATTTATTTGCAGAAAATGATAACTGGTCAAAATAACAAAAAAAGATGCAGTGATGTCAGACCTTGAATAATGCAAAGAAAATAAGTTCATATTCATTTTTAAAACAACCCAATACTAATGTTTTAACTTAGGAAAAGTTCAGAAATCAATATTTGGTGGACTAACCCTGATTTTCAATCACAGCTCTCCACCAGTCTTTCACATTGATGTTTGGTGACTTTATGCCACTCCTGGCTCAAAAATTCAATCAGCTCGGCTTTGTTTGATGTCTTGTGACCATCCATCTTCCTCTTGATCACATTCCAGAGGTTTTCAATGGGGTTCAGGTCTGGAGATTGGGCTGGCCATGACAGGGTCTTGATCTGGTGGTCCTCCATCCACACCTTGATTGACCTGGCTGTGTGGCATGGAGCATTGTCCTGCTGGAAAAACCAATTACACACATCTTGCCATAAGGCATAGAGAAAACGGTGCTGTTTTATAGCTCATCTCATGCTATTCTTCACATTTTGCCATGAGGATAAGATAATATTTTGCAGTAATATTCTGTTCTTATATTTGTGTCCAAAGCATCAATTGATAAAAAACACTTCAAAAACCCCACCTCAAACTTGTAACGCAAGCAGACTATTAAAAAAATGATTGCTATTTCCTTATAGAGAATGCCTGGTGTACGCCCAAACTATTCTGTTGTTGGGGTACACACCCACACCATTACAAAACAGAAAAACAGTTTTTTAACCTGCTTAATAAAACATTTTGGGAAGAAAACTATTTCACTCATATTGTAATTAATTATAGGTCATATTTCATAGAAATCTGGAAACACTGGACAGTTCTTTTAAAGGTCAACATTGGGCAAAAACGCAAAATTAACTATTTTAAACTGTATAACTGATCAATGCACTATCATACCAGGTCATTTAATGCTTAAAAACTAAATTATGATTAAGATATTTGGCTACAGAAGTGCCATTTCTTACCGATCTTACCGAAAACAAGTCCTGCGAAATGACATCAACACATACTGGAGGAGTTACTGACTAGCTACAAGTGGCTAGCTTAGCTAACAAACTAGCTATGWCGGTTCGAGGCACGCATGACCACAATGACACATCGATGAACCACCAAAGGCACACTCCATTTCTGTTTGAAAATTAAGCTGGACCGTTTTTAGTGCCCAAATTTGACCGTTAAAGCTAATTTCCTGAAATTCTACACATTTTGACATTACTTATGACCCACAAAACGATGTATTTTTTATTTTAAAGAAATTATTGGGGGGGGGGGGTCCTGAATATTGGGGGGAACATGTCCCCTCAATCCCCTGTGGCAATTTAGCCTATGGAATGTAGGGACGGTCAGGAGTAGCAGCCTCCAGATACTGGGAGTGGGGTGAAGTTGCCCATAGACGCTGATCTTGGGTCAGTTTTGCATTTTCCCTCACTAATGGGGTATGTTGGAAGAAGAGAAGCTGATCCTAGATCTGTACATAGGGGAAAATTCACCCCGGAGACAGATACTGGGTCAATGAATGGATGAGATGTCCGGAGGCCTGAATGAGTGGAGGAGGCAGTAAAAATAAATGATGATGACTTGTAAAGTGAGAGATGATGATGAAGAGGCCTGTACATTGGAGCCAGTCCAAGAGTGGAACCCCTCCAGATAAACAAAGAACCCTCTCCAGTCTTGGCACAGCTTCCCTAACCCCCCCAGTCAGCTACAGTAGGCTCCAACGATATTTACACTTACCGGACACCCCGTTCACAAAAATGGATCGCACCTACGAACAGTAGTCACGTGGCTTGCTATATATAGCATGCAGACAGGCATTGAGGCATTCCGTTACTGTTCGATTGAATGTTAGGTCACTCATTTTGCCCATTCTAAGTGACTTTGAGGGTGGTATTATTGTCATGCCAGACACACCAGATCCAGTATCTCAAAAACGGCTGCCCTCCTGGGCTTTTCACGCACARCAGTGTCTAGGGTTCACCGAGAATGGCGCGACAAACAAAAAACATTCAGTCTGCGGCAGTCCTGTCGGCAAAAACTGCTAGTTGATAGGAAAGGTCGAAGGAGTGGCAAGAATCATTCAAGCTAACAGGCGGGCCACAAACATACAAATAACGGCGCAGTACAACAGTGGTGTAAAGAACAGCATCTTGGAAAGTACAACTCGTCGATCATTGGCATGGATAGGCTATTGCAGCAGATGACCACAACGGGTTCCACTCCTATCAGCTAAAAACAAGAAGAAGTGGCTCCAGTGGGCACGCGATCACCAACACTGGACAATTGAGGAGTGGAAAACATTGCCTGGTCTGACGAATCCCGGTTCCTGTTGCGTCATGCTGATRGCAGAGTCAGAATTTGGCGTAAGCGGCATGAGTCCATGGCCCCATCCTACCTGGTGTCAATGGTACAGGCTGGTGGCGGTGGTGTACCGCCRTCCAATCTTCAGCAACTGTGTGATGCCATCGCGTCAGCATGGAACAACATCCATGTGGAACGTTTCCGACCTGTAGAATCCACGSCCCGAAGAATTCAGGATGTTTTGGAGGCAAAGGGGGTCCGACCAGGTACTGGACGGGTGTACCTAATAAACTGGTCGGCGAGTCTACATAACCTTCCTAAGAGCCAGTCAGCCACAGAGACGCTGGGTGTGTGTCTSAAATGGCAACCTATTGCCTGTATAGTGTAATATAGGGTGCCATTTGGGATGCTGTGGAGAGAGGAGTTGTTACTGTATAGTACAAGCAGACTTGATAAGAGGCACTTACTGTTCTGGTATGTTTTGACTCAAAGTGCTGCTGCTGTTTCACCATAACTTCATTAAGCCTCCCTCCACATGTTTGCTTCTGGGAGTGGAATTCAATGGGGAAGTCAGTGGTGGTGTTATTTTGGCCAGATGGACAAGCAAGCGATAGTGAATGACTAAAATAAYGGATCGAGAAGAAAAGAGAACGCGATGGAGGGTGAAGGGGAAGGAAAGAGAGGTGAGGAAAAGCAAACAACACTGTGTTAATGACAATTAACTCCTGTAGTCCCCGCTGTTATCATTCAGAGCCTAATAATGGGAAACGTAAAGCATGGTGTGGTCATTAGCAAGCACTGCGACACAACAGTGCGCATTTTATCTTAGCAATACATGAAAAATGATAGCCGCTCGCACAATGTCGTGTGAAGGTTGCCTCTGAACAGTGTGCCTGTGAAGGCCAGAAAAACACAACATTGTCAAGGGGAGGGAGGCTCTGAGGAAGACTGATAAATATTCCCAGGGCATGCAAATGTCATTACTGTGCTGTTTATAAAAAGAGGACGTATATTTGGGTGAACAGGTTAGAAAGTACTAGTCTTGTCTTTTATCGCTGCATGCTAGAATGAATGGTAATTTGTTATCAGCACAGGAGGGCTTCCTTTTTTGGGAAGTATTTMAGTTATTTTTTTATATATATTTTTTTTCATCAAACAAACACATTGTACAGCATAAAAACATTGAGCATGACATCCAGACATACCCTCCAACATAACACACATACACAATCTAATACTACTTCAGCATCATATAAGCTACAATACAAAATGGGTTCACAAACGCAGTATTACCATACAACATGGGCATCACCTCCCATTCCCAGAAACGACATGACACAGATTCTCTTACAATGTTCATTTCTAYCAGTGAATCTAGCAAGCGGTTGTTCATAAAATGCCACTTCCGGCATTGATTCTATCCACTGTTTCAGAATAGTAGTGGCATGGCCTTTCCAACGTCTAAGGATCAATCTAGTCGCTGTAATGATACCGACAGTCCAGTGCAAATTCTTCATTTGATACATTAGGTCATTTTGTTCTGCCACCTAAGAGACATATTCTTAGTGAAATTGGGATTGTTGTTCCCGACATTCTCCCAAATATTTCAGAACATCCTTCCAGAAAGGTAGCACTAATGTACATTCCCATATTGCGTGTAAGAATGTCCCAGTGTCTTGTTGACATTTCTAGCACATCTTATCGTCGATCAACCCCATTGTATGAAGCCTTGTTGTAGTCCAATAGAACCTATGTAGTATCTTGTATTGACTGAGCGTCCCCCTGGCTTCCCTTATGTTCCACCCTGAGTCAGCCAAAATATTAATAAAAAATACAGTTTTATTTAACTGGGCAAGTCAGTTAACAAATTCTTATTTATAATGACGGCCTACACCGGCCAAACCCTAACCAGGACGACGATGGGCCAAATTTGCGCCGCACTATGGGACTCCTGATCACGGCCGGTTGGGATACAGCCCGGGATCAAACCAGGGTATGTAGTGACGCGTCTAGCCCTGCGATGAAGTGCCTTAGACCGCTGCGCCACTTGGGAGCAAACAAGGGATCATCCTCAATTTCACATTTAAGATCAGTTTTCCATATTATCCTAAGGTTTATACAGTCTTTACTGTGCAAATGACAAAATATTGAGATAAATGGCTGCTTTATGTTTGGTTTATTCCAAATATTCCACTATTGGATTCTTTCCTGGATTTAATTGACAGCTGGTTAACAGACATTCTCTCAATTGTAAATATTTCCAGAAATGTCCGTTGTCTCCCATATCTTTTTGGACCAAATCTGAGTATGACCTTCATTGTATAGATCACCTAGTGTGAATTCCTTTCATTAGCCATCGTTTCCAGTAAACAGATTTCTTCCCTATCCGTACACCTGGATTATGAAACAATTCATATATTTGTTTTAGATGCAAAATTCCACACATCTTATGTACTGTACTGTTTTCCATATCTATTTTGAGTGTAACAAAATTGAATTGGGAGTTTCAACAAGCCTTTCCCTAGAAATATTATGTGACATATCAACAAGGTTGAAAGGATGCCTTTGTTCCCGTTCTATTATGATCCAGTCCAAGCCAGCATTCTCTTTACGTCAATGCTTTTCCAATTAGCCATTTCAAATGATAAATTATACAATTTATCAACTGGTGAAGCCAGGCCTTGTCTATCCCTTGGTGAAAACGTCTTCATATTGAGGGAGGGCCTTCTTTCTGTGGAATGTGTGGGAAGTGTTTGTAGGAATCTGATAAGTAGTATTGCAGGAAACAGCGGGAGTGAGCAGGAAGGACTTGAGGAGGCACGTGGGAAGGCCCATCCTCCCTTCCTGTGTTTGTGCGTGTTCCCCAGGAACAGGAAGGAAGCTGTCAGGACCAGGTCACTCAAGGCTGCTGGTGAGCGATTGGCCCGAGGACGTCTCAGCCCGGCTGAGTGAGGAGAGCATGGAGGAGCTGGTCAGGACCTTCACATCCAACAACATCAACGGCCCCATGTCTTTGATGTGTTTCGCAACATTCCATTCATTCCGTTCCAGCCGTTACTATGAGTCCGTCCTCCCATTTAAAGTTCCACCAGCCACCACTGCATGACACTCAGAACACACAGATCTCAGGCTTGCCTGACCTGAGGCCTCCACTCCTCATTTGTAATGAAGGGACCCAGGAGTGGACCCATAGGATTTACTGAATTATGCTTTTACAGTGCTTTTCTATTGGAATGGAATGCATGCCACAGAGGCTTTTATCTGAGTTCTAATCTTCTCACAATGCTTCCAAAATATATCTGTAAATCTGCTTTAAGGCTGCCAAGCTGTGACTTTCCTACCTCCAACATGTCCCATCGGCTATTACTTGCTTATATAATTTGCTTGTGACAATTTAATCAAATGACTAGATAATCGCTCTGAAAATTTGATTTGTGGATTTGGACAGAATTAGCTTTTTCATGCTATTACCTCAACCATGCTTGCTAGAAAGAAAAGTATAGGTTTGTTCTGTGTCTTCGCTGTGATATGATTGCAATAGATTGAGATAATGTCATACAGACTATAGTTTTGGGAAACAGTCTGCATCATTACRAATCAAATCAGGGCTAAGGAGACAATACGTTTCTAAAAACCCACTGTCCTTTCTGCTGTGCATAACGTATGATTGCCTGAAGATGCTGTTTGTGGATACACACTGAAATAAATTTGATTCTCACCGCGCTCCTTCATGAAATATTCATGAAAAAAAGTTATTCACAGACATCGTTCACCAGATCTCTGTTGCGGCTTAGGGGAGGCTTCCCTGGTACAACAGCCCACCATCTACAGCTAACATCAGTCTGCCGCATTACAGTTGATGGTGCTTTGCCAATGTAGTCTTGGTACAGTGATTGGCAACTGTGAGGGTTAGTAAATAGCCAATAGTGTTTCTTTTCGCAAACAATCGTGAATGTCATCTCATTTGCRGCAATGCAGGCACAAAGAAAGACACATATTGCACATAGATGTGTATTCTCTTATCCACATTAGTAAATTGAATGACTAATGGGTTCAGCAAGTCATTGAAAGAATACATTTTGATTGGCTACTGTCCCCACAGGGAGGGGGGGGGGGCCTTCTGCATGATTGCAGGTGAGGGCTAGTTAATTAAATCTATCAGAACGCTGAAGTCATCATAGCCTAGTGCCATAAGCTCAGTGACGTGTGGCAGGTGGGGTGCTTTCTTTCTTTCCCTCCACCAACACAGCTGCCTGTCTGTTCCTTACCTCAGCCCTGATGTGTTGTTTGTGTAAAGGACRCGTTTCCCTTGAGCGCCGAGGCACTAGGCAACTTAACCTTGATAAACAAACCGAGCATTCCATATGTAGGAGCAGGTCTTCCACAGGAAGAGGCCTGATTGTGGAGCTGATCGTTCCTTGGTTTACATCCTGGTCCCTGCAGAATGGCCTGACAATGAGACGGTCTACTGTCTAAACATAGGCCTTCCCCGAATCATCCACACTGCAGCCATGGACACTATCTGTAGGAGGCAGGCGTCACTGTGGCTGGGACTCTCATAAAGGTGGCCTATTGGCACCTGCTGTTGACAAATTGGTACCCACCTCAAATCTTTGGCCCCGGAGACGCACTATTCAAACCTATTCCATTGTAGGCTTTAGGAGTGAAACTGCGAGTGAGCAGCGGTTGCTTCGCTGTGTGCCAAGTGATAGCGCACATCTTCCTGGTAACTGGCTCTCTAACCGTGGAACGTTCCAACACTTATGACAGATCCAAGAAATCCTCAGGAGATATATTCAGTCWCCTGCTGCTTTTGAAAAGCAGAGCTTTAAAACCATCTACAGGCTGTGAGTCATCAGTCTCCTTCCCGCTGTTTCTGTGAAGACAAAGGACGGGGAGTCCCAGTCAGATGTATGAATCTGTATCTTATCTGGGAAACCCAGCAGTAAGGAGACACGTTTTATTGAACAGTAGATGCAGTCACCTCCGTGACATTGGGCTTCCTAGCACAAATAACGAGGGCCTGTCTATGGAAGCACTGGCATTAGAGTGCCTCAGAATGGCTTTTCCCTTCATAAATGTCCACACACATGACGCATCTCTGTCACCTCGCTTCGCGTTCATAGGAAACTATGCAGTATTTGATTTGATTCTGTTCTCGTAAAATGTACTGTTACGGTAGGAGTACATTTCTCTGAAACTGCCTCTAACTCCAAATGACTCGGGGTGGTTTTACCACAAATAGGGGCTCCATTCACTCCGTATCGCGGAAGTTAGGCGTCAGAGCGTGATTGAAATTAGAAGGCAAGACTGCATTCATTGTAAACGCTGCACATGTTGGCTCAATCGGAAATGACTATTTCTATCGCACGATCTGTAATGCTTCAGCGATACAGATTGAACAGTGTCTTATAATGTTGTTTTGCTGTAGTCTGTGGGTCTCCGTGGTAAAGTCTTGAGGAAGGTGGAGGCTCTGAAAGCAGCGTTGACKGGACCAGGTGCTCCAGATGAGTTCCTTTGTCCCATCACCATAGAGGTGTTGAAGGACCCTGTCATCGCTGCAGGTGAGGGAAAGGGCAGAAACACATATGTGACGCATATACATGTCCTTGTTCATCAATGCTAATATAGCCTATTTATTTTAGCACTTGTAACCTGCTCCAATTATTATACTGTACATAGCCTATAAAAGTAATTATGTCAATGTCTGATGTATAAAATGTGTGTCTAAAATCTACAGATGGATATTCCTTCGAGAAAGAGACCGTTGAGAGTTGGATCAGCGTTAAGACCGCCCCAGTCCCATGACCAACCTACCTTTACAAACCATTTTGGTCACGCCCAACAGGAGCCTGAAGACCGCTATTGGYCGTTGGACTGCCACTCAGTAATGGTCTGAAGACCGCTATTGGTCGTTGGAAATTATAGATTAGTGCACATGACTAATGCCTTTATCTGAAGAGCCCACATTTCAGAATCAAGCCAAATTTGTACAATGTCATTACTGACAATCGGTTCATTGCACAGTTCTATAGTATTGATTAAATTACGGTGATTATCCATGAATGAGTCGTGTGATGTTGTGTGCATAACTATACATAATGTGCAATAGGATTTTGTTGGAATAAACTAAACTGGAGTCTGAATGGTCTGCTTAATGTATATCAGAGGAGCAAGTGAATTTCATTTAAAAAGCTATCATTTTTAGATAAAACTGTACTAAATGTACTGAGATAATCTATACAAAGATAATCCATCCGGCTGACAGGTGTGGCATATCAAACAGCTGATTAAACAGTATTATCATTACACAGGTGCACCTTGTGCTGTGGACAATAACAGGTTACTCTAAAATGTGCAGTTTTGTCACACAACCCAATGCTACATATGTCTCAAGTTTTGAGGGAGCGTGCAAATGGCACGCTGACTGCGCAAATGTCCACCAGAGCTATTGGCAGATCATTTATTGTTCATTTCTCTACCATAAGCCGCCTCCAACGTCGTTTTAGAGAATTTGGCAGTACATCCAACCGGCATCACAACCGCAGACCACGTGCAACCACGCCAGCCCAGGACCTCCACATCCGGCTTCTTCAACTGCGGGATTGTCTGAGACCAGCCACCCGGACTGCTGATGAAACTGTGGAGTATTTCTCTCTGTAACCCTTTTGTGGGGAAAACCTCATTCTGATTGGCCCACCCATGACTGCGCCCCTGCCCAGTCATCTGAAATCCATATACTAGGGCCTAATTTATTTATTCGAATTGACTGATTTCCTTATATGAACTATAACTCAGGTAAATGTTTGAAATTGTTGCATGTTGCGTTTATATTTTTGAACAGTATATATTCATATCACCAAATAACTGATTAGAACACACTGTTTTGCAATGAATGTCTACAGTAGCCTCAACAACACTTTTTAGGGTAGCACCATGGTGTAGCTGGAGGTCAGCTAGCTTCCGTCCTCCTCTGGGTACAATGACTTTAATACAAAACCGAGGAGGCTCATGGTTCTCACCCCCATCCATAGACTTACACAGTAATTATGACGACCTCCAACCTCCAACCTATCAGAGCTCTTGCAGCATGAACTAACATTTTGTCCACCCAATCAAAGGATCAGAGAATTAATCTAGTACTGAAAGCATAAGCTACAGCTAGTTAGCACTGCAGTGCATAAAATGTGGTGAGTAGTTGACTCAAAGAGAGAGAAAGACAATAGTTGGACAGTTTTTAACAAATACATTTCTTCAAAAATGAAGGAGAAGCAAGAGCAAGAGGGAGAGAGCTAGCTATGTTTCCTAGTATTTTTTTCACGTTCACTTACTTAGCTAGTTTAGCCTACTCAAACACCCATCTTAAACAGAGAGGGATGCTATGTTGGCTATCCAACACTGGAACTCTTCCAAGTCAAGGTAAGCTTTTGGTTTTATACATTTATTGCTACCGAGGGCAGCCGGTGTAACTGCTAAAGTGCTTGCTGACTGTACTGCATGATTGTAGCGGGTTTATTATCTAATATGTTAGTTATATTAGCTATGTTGCCTTTGWCGTTAGATAATATGGTGACAACGATGTAGGCTGTGTGTAGCGGTTAGCAGTTATGATATGAAGGTTTGGCTTGGAAAGGTTTTTTCGCCTGGTCACAGACAGCTGATGTGTTGTGCACTGAAGTCAACAACCGAAGTGAAAAAGTATTTGAGTATCATGTAGTAGCCTAAATCTATCAACTGGGTGAATGGAATATGAATGACAGTCATCCAATATGCTGTAATAGACATAAGGCAACGCTCATATTTTTTTTAAATCGTCCTTTCTCATCTTAAACGGCACCGGCCGCCACTGATGTACTGTCTATGCAGGTTGTTCTAAAATGTATTGTCGAAATTAGCTKTGGTCCAAGTTGTTAATGTGCATTCAAACGCGCACTAACGTCCTGGACCAGAGCTATGTCGAACTGTGCCTCTTTTTTTCCCTGCCACAATGAGAGCCAGAAGGCCTGTGTTTTCTCAGTGGGACTTTATTTCCCCATTGTGGGTATGGCAGTAATGTTCTATTACAGTATGTGATTTATGGGTAACACAGCTCACAATACTGGAAACATGGCAACCATTGCAAGTAACATGCATATTAAAATATTATCGATGGCCCCACACTCCCCCAAACCTTTTTTGTTTAAATATTTTTTCTCTTTATTATAAACTGCAATTGTGGCATGCAATTAAACCAATATTATTTTCACAGAGCTTATTATTGAAATCTTAAAATGTCTTAGTAGCTGTGCAAAAATAACTATATAAAATATATTGCTTTTACAATTAACCAAGCCATAGGCGCTGTAAATAAATTAACCTAGACAGCAACAATAAGCAGATACAGAGAGGATTTAGTTTTTAACGTTATCGGGTGATTCATAGAATGTACAAACATATAAACAAATACATTTTTTAGAACCTTGAACACCGTCTGAACCAAAAGAAAACTCAAAATACACATCAGTTGAACAAGTCAATACACTGACAATGACCTTCACTCAAAAGAAGGACAAATACATATTTATATACACAACGTGAAGAACTAGAACATCCTTAGAACACAGGAATGCCCACCTCAAACATATCCTTACATCTCTTCTATCTACGGTGCATTCAGAAAGTATTCAGACCCCTGGACTTTTTCCACATTTTGTTACATTACAGCCATATTCTAAAATGGATTAMATTTATTTTGTCCCTCATCAATCTACACACAATACCCCATACTGACAAAGCAAAAACAGGTTTCCAGAAATGTTTGCAAATGTTTAAACCCCCCCCACATTCATCTTTCCCTCGATCCTGACTAGTCTCCCGGTCTTCGCAGCTGAAAAACATCCCCACAGCATGATGCTGCTACCACCATGCTTCACTGTAGGGATGGTGCCTTGTTTCCTCCAGATGTGACGCTTGGCATTTAGGCCAAAGAGTTAAATCTTGGCTTCATCAGACCAGAGAATATTGTTTCTCATGGTCTGAGAATCCTTTAGGTGTCTTTGGTCAAACTCCAAGCGGGCTGTCATGTGCCTTTTACTGAGGAGTGGCTTCCGCCTTGCCACTCTACCATAAAGGCCTGTTTGGTGGAGTGCTGCCTGTCATTCTTGAAGGTTCTCCCATCTCCATAGAGGAACTCTGGAGCTCTGTCAAGAGTGACCATCGGGTTCTTGGTCACCTCCCTGACCAAGGCCCTTCTCCCCCGATTGCTCAGTTTGGCCGGGCGGCCAGCTCTAGGAAGAGTCTTGGTGCTTCCAAACTTCTTCCATTTAAGAATGATGGAGGCCACTGTGTTCTTGGGGACCTTCAATGCTGCAGATGTTTTGGTACCCTTCCCCAGATCTGTTCCTTGACACAATCCTGTCTCTGAGCTCTATGGACAATTCCTTCGACCTCATGGCTTGGTTTTTGCTCTGACATGCACTGTCAACTGTGGGACCTTATATAGACAGGTGTGTGCCTTTCCAAATCATGTCTAATCAATTGAATTTACCACAGGTGGACTCCAATCAAGTTGTAGAATCATCTCAAGAATGATCAATAGAAGCAGGATGCACCTGAACTCAATTTCGAGTCTCATAGCAAAGGGTCTGAATACTTATGTAAATAAGATCATGTATTTTTTTTTAAATACATTTGCAAAACATTCTAAAAAGCTGTTTTCGCTTTGTCATTATGGGGTATTGTGTGTAGATTGATGAGGGACATGTTATAATGAGACTAACGTAACAAAATGTGGACAAAGTCAAGGGGTATGAATACTTTCCGAATGCACTGTATATAGCTCCAAAATTCTTCCTTCAGCACCATTAACACAATGAACACAGTTCAAATCCCATTGCATGCGTCCCGAATGGCACCCGATTCCCTATGTAGAGCACTACTTTTGACCCGAGTTGGTCAAATCTAGAGCACTATATACGGTGCCATTTGGGATGCACATATTGTTTTATACTCAACCTTCAACAACTCAGTAATAACATTATATTGTATAAGCACTTTACTTAAAGGCCTATGTAAATGCGTAAAGTGCCGGGACTGTTTTGTCTATTAGTACATGCCCAATGACTGTCTCAGTGCAATGTCTCCAGCTTTGCTGAATGACAGGGAGCATGTCGTCCTGTAACAGAAGCAAACAGCCGTATGCATTAGTAGGAAAGAAAGAAATCCGTTCTGTTTCTGCTTCACTCAAAACGCTGCCTGTGACGGATATTCACCAGGGGGAACAAAATTCTTTAAAAGTTTAGACCTAAAACACAATTTTTCGATGGGCTGGTAAAAACTTAAGCAATCCCTCCACTTGGAATTTTTGCTAAGAGATGTGTGTGTGTGTGTCTTGAGTGTGTGTACAATGTGCATGTGTGTGTTGTGTATATGGGCGTGCGTATCTGTGTGTGGGTATGCGCGCACGTGTCTGCGTGTGTGTCTGTGTGTGTGTTGATAGAAGGGGGATACATATCCCTACACATTTGACTCTATGAATGATCGCTTTGGTTTCATTGAGGCTACGTGAATGGCGGGATTATCTCGGGCTAAACTCGGCTGCTTGGGCTTACTGTCCACAAAAGCGTGCGACGGCATTGCCAGCGCTGGCTTGGATTCCTTGTAACAGGTGGCTGCTTGGCAGAACTTCTCTGTGAATTCCTTCGAGTGCATTCCGTTCTGCAGGCTCCCCATAGCACCCTGAGATGGAGCTTTGAGCTGCTCGTAGTAAGTGCTCCCTGTTTTGGCATAAGGTAGCTCACAGTTCGCCCCCGTCACCTGTAGGCCTATGGCAGACATGGACTGGCACACTAATCCCTCCGAGGAGTGACTCTGCCAGCTGCGCATGGCTCCGGTGGGGGGCTGAAGGCCCGGGTGGCTCTGGAGTCCTTGGTGCTGCTGTTGCTGCTGCAGTTGTTGTTGCTGCTGAAGAAAGCGGGCCGTCTTGTCCATGATGCCCATGAAGGGCCTGGGTTTCCACTCGCTCGTGCCTCCCTGGTTCTGGCCCTGCTTTGCCTTGTCTGTGGTGGTTTTGGTGCGTACATCAGGGCCCTGCAGCTTGCCGCTGTCAGACAGGCTACTGCTGGACGCCAGGGAGCTGGTGGAGCTGGACACCCTGATGTTGCTGCCTCCCCCTTGGGAGCATGCCTGGGAGACCCCGTTACCCCCGCACTCCTTCCTCCGCTCCTGGCCTGGCCCTGCAGAGTCGAGGAGGCCCTGGGGAGACACTGAAGTCAGTGCGTCCAGGGAGGACACCGAGTGGGCAGATAGACGGTCCTGGGCCTTGCAGGAGGAGTAGGTGGTCTGGGACAAGTGCAGGGACTCGCTGTCACAGTGATGGCCCATAGCCATGTTCTGGGACTGCGAGGCAGCAGCCATGGACAGGCGTTGCTCCCCGTAGACGGGCTCGTCAGGAGGGGGCGGTAGAGGGCTGATGTCAATGCCTAGCCCTGGACCTGGCTTCAGCATGCTGGACATGTGTCGGCTTGGCAGGGGGCTGGAGGGAGCGTACTGGGACTGGGACTTGGCCCCCGAGGAGCGGCCTCCTGCCTGCAGGGAGCTCATGTGCTGGTTGGTTTTCACTATCTGGGCCTGCTTGGTGGGCTGGAGGACCAGGCCCTGCTGGGCCATGGGCTCTCTGGGCTCCCTGGGGGGGTAGCGGTGGTGACTCAGCCTTCCAGGGCCTGTGAGGCCGGAGGGGGGTGAGCCAGGCCTGGTGTTCTGCTGCTGCGGCGGCTGGGTGGCCAGACTGAGTGAGTCAGGCAGAGTTCTATTGAGGGAGTAGATCTTCTGAGGCCAGGGCTCACCCTTCTCTCCTCTCCTATCTGAGTGGTGAGACTGCTGAGAAGTCCCCTCCTCCTCTTCCACATCGTTCAACCTCAGAGTGTTCTGTCCATCCAGACCTCTACTGACAGCCACTCTATGCTCCGACACCTCCTCCTCCTCCTCCTCTTCCTCGTGTTCGTGGTCAGAGTCGTGGTTCGCCGGAGCCTGGTTGGACGAGGACGTTGCCCCCTGCGGGTTGCCCTGGGTGGTGCTGCGCTGCATCTGCTTACACTCCTCCTCCACACGGGCCAGCAGCCGCCGGATCTCCCGGTTGTTGGGGCACAGCTTTCCAGCTTCGTGCAGGTCAGCCATGGCTGCAGTGAACTGCCTGTGGAGGGATGGAGTGAGAGAGGGAGGGAGAGCGAGAAGGGCGGTCGTGAGAGAATGCGAGTGACTAAGTGGGTCAGTCGAGAAGCGCAGTACTTCTAAACATGCCGAACCCCATTCTCCCAATTCATACGAACAATGCCCCCCTAAAAGAGACACTTGAGGCTTCTCCTGATGAATAGCTTTACCTGCTGCTCCTCTTAGCTCGGGCGCGGGCGTAATAGGCCTCGTACGATTTGGGTTTCAGCTCCAGGGCCTTTGTTGCAAACTCCTCAGCCATGCCAAAGTCCTGTTGCGAGGGAGGGGAAGATCAATACTACTAACCAATGCAGGGAAATGCAAACGCACATTGTCCAGGGGCCCAGCTCTCTCTGTCTCACTTTGATTGTTTATGGGAACAAGCTGACATTAGCCCCAGTAATGACTACAAGCATACTATCGCTTATGGACTTCTAAACAGTTTATCATTTAGCCTCGAATGGCTCAATCAGACTCACTCAACTGGACTGCTTAATAGCTATACTTCTGTCCCAGTAGTAGACAGTATTATTTAATGCATTCAATCTGTTTCTGAGAGCATTGTTTTAAGTTTATGGTACGTTTCATCAATTCTAGGCCTGGAACACGGATTGGCTCGAAATTGCGCAGTCTACTACTCTCTAACAGCAGCCACAACAGCCATACTTCTGTCTGTGAAATCATTAGCTTGGACTGTATCTTCTGCTGAGCATTTCTTTCAAACATGTTCAAAAACACACAGCACAACAACAGTTTCATCACCTTAACTATCTTCCATTGTCCCGTGCTACTGTTATACATGACCTGATCACATATTGTGCCTTTTTAACGGAGACCACTGGAAACAAATGTTCAAGTAAATACAGCATTAGAGGAGAAAAGGGGAGGAGGATAGACGTGGGGAATCTTACGTTGGTTTTCCTGCGACAGCGGGAGAGGTTGAGGTACAGAGACACCCTCAGCTCTTTGAAGGCCTTCAGGTCATCGCCAAACCCTTCCCTGGGGAACTTCCTCAGAGCATACTGGTACCTCTGGGCTGCCTCTTTCATCTTCCCCTTCTGCAGGGAGAGAGAGAGGTAGGGAGGGATAGATGGAGGGATGGAAAGAGGGCGCGAGAGAGGAAGAGAAGGACGGTCGTCAGATACTCCCCCCAACCCAACAGCCGTGCTGCAGCAGCTCACACACTCCCTTCCGTCTCACTCATCAATCACACACAGGTTCCACCCGAGCGGATTGTCCTTATCTGCCATAAAACTCAATCTGTTAAATGTCACGGATCAATCA
>NC_036875.1:9741152-9890498 GCF_002910315.2 Salvelinus sp. IW2-2015 | reverse complement strand
GAGAGAAGGTAGGTTGTCAGATCCTCCCCCAACCCAACTGGCACGTCGCAGCAGCTCACACACAGTCCCTCCCCCTGTCATCAATCACACACAGGTCCCACCTGAGCGGATTGTCCTTTCTGCCACAAAACTCAATCTGTTAAATGTCACGGATCAATCCCAGCTCAAAGGGGGAGTTTGGCGTTGCACACACCCATTCATCTCTGCTGCGTCGCATTGAGCTGCTCAAAATGTAACAGTCATTGTTGTTACCTCTCATCCAAATTACAGTGGCTGAGGTGTCCTTTTTATCCAAACACTCCCTCTGATGGCCAATCAATCCAATGACGTCATGTTATACAGTGCGGAAAGTATTCAGACCCCTTCACTTTTTTTAACGTTACAGCCTTATTCTAAATTGKCTTAAATGCAATTTTTTCCTCATCAATCTACACACAATACCTTATTTTTAAAACAGGTTTTAGACATTTTTGCAAATGTATTAAAAATCAAAAAATCAAAAACTGAAAAACATTATTTACATAAGTATTCAGACCCTTTGCTATGAGACTCAAAAATAAGCTCAGGTGCATCCAGTTTCCATTGATCATCCTTGAGATGTTTCTACAACTTGATTGGAGTCCACCTGTGGTAAATTBAATTGATTGGACATGATTTGGAAAGGCACACACCTGTCTATATAAGGTCCCACAGTTGACAGTGTATGTGAAAAMGCAAAAACCAAGCCATGAGGTCGAAGGAATTGTACGTAGAGCTCAGAGACAGGATTGTGCCGAAGCACAGATCTGGGGAAGGGTACCAAACAATGTCTGAAGCATTGAAGGTCCTCAAGAAAACAATGACCTCCATCATTCTTAAATGGAAGAAGTTTGGAAGCACCAAGACTCTTCCTAGAGCTGGCCGCCCGGACAAACTGAGCAATCAGGGGAGAAGGGCCTTGGTCAAGGAGGTGACCAAGAACCTGATGGTCACTCTGACAGAGCTCCAGAGTTCCTCTGTGGAGGTGGGAGACACTTCCAGAAGAACAACCATCTCTGCAGCACTCCACCAATCAGGCAGAAGCCACTCCTCAGTAAAAGGCACATGACAGCCCACTTGGAATTTGACAAAAGGCACCTAAAGGACTTTCAGTCCAGGAGAAACAAGATTCTCTGGTCTGATGTTTTTCAGTGGCAGGGACTGGGAGACTAGTCAAGATCAAGGAAAAGATGAACGGGGAAAAGTACAGCAAGATCCTTGAAAGCGGCAACTCTACCCCTCATACTGAGCTAAAGGGTACAGCTGCCGCTTTCAAGGTGCGGGACTCTAACCCGGAAGCTTACAAGAAATCCCGCTATGCCCTGCGACGAACCATCAAACAGGCAAAGCATCAATACAGGGCTAAGATTGAATCACACTACACCGGCTCCGACGCTCGTCGGATGTGGCAGGGCTTGCAAACTATTACAGACTACAAAGGGAAGCACAGCCGCGAGCTGCCCAGTGACACGAGCCTACCAGACGAGCTAGCAACACTGAGCAACACTGAGGCATGCATGAGAGCATTAGCTGTTCCGGACGACTGTGTGATCACGCTCTCCGTAGCCGACGTGAGTAAGACTTTTAAACAGGTCAACATACTGTTAGGATTTATGTTTATGCATAATAGCCTGTTAGCATATTGGTTGAAGAGGAATATTGTTTTGTTACACACATACACAAACTATACAGAGGGGGGTGTGTGTGTAGGTGTAAGGACTGACCAACACAGGCCATAAAAGCTGTGGACGGTCTGGAGAGGGGAGGGGTGCATCTCTCTAGACCAACCAAGAGTTTAGAATACTGGACAATACCATATTAGGAACTGTTTTAGTTTAGAATCGACAGACCCAAGACGGAGCTAATCTACCCAGCAACCAGATGTGGACAAAGGAACGCGCCAAGGGGCTTGGACAAAGGGCCAGCAAAGGGGGGCAAAGTCTAAACCAAGCCCAGCCTCTACTGTGATAGGCTAACAGACGCGTTGAAACTACGTCATCACGGTATAAGAACAGCTGTTTACGTACTTCTTGCCAGTTCCCTGTTCATCCTGCGCGGTGATACAGCGAACCCGTATATACGAAAATTGCATTTGCCATAATTGTTTGCGGTAATTAAACATAATTAAAGAAAGTTAGCAGAACCTTGCTTTTTATTTATCCTGACACCGGATGTTTACACGCAGCGTTCACAATACACAGGGCTGCAGGGCCAGACAGATTTACCAGGACGAGTGCTCCGGGCATGTGCTGACCAACTGGCAGGTGTTTTCACTGACATTTTCAACATGTCCCTGATTGAGTCTGTAATACCAACATGCTTCAAGCAGACCACCATAGTCCCTGTGCCCAAGAACACAAAGGCAACCTGCCTAAATTACTACAGACCCGTAGCACTCACTCTGTAGCCATGAAGTGCTTTGAAAGGCTGTCATGGCTCACATCAACACCATTATCCCAGAAACCCTAGAACCACTCCAATTTGCATACCGCCCAAACAGATCCACAGATGATGCAATCTCTATTGCACTCCACACTGCCCTTTCCCACCTGGACAAAAGGAACACCTATGTGAGAATGCTATTCATTGACTACAGCTCAGCGTTCACACCATAATACCCTCAAAGCTCATCACTAAGCTAAGGAACCTGGGACTAAACACCCTCCTCTGCACATGGATCCTGGACTTCCTGACGGGTCGCCCCCAGGTGGTGAGGGTAGGTAGCAACACATCTGCCACACTGATCCTCAACACTGGAGCTCCCCAGGGGTGCGTGCTCAGTCCCCTCCTGTACTCCCTGTTCACCCACGAACGCATGGCCAGGCACAAGTCACAAATCATTAAGTTGCAGATGACACAACAGTGGTAGGCCTGATCAACGACGAGACAGCCTATAGGGAGGAGGTCAGAGACTGGCCGGGTGGCCAGAATAACAACCTATCCCTCAACGTAACCAAGACTAAGGAGATGATTGTGGACTATAGGAAAAGGAGGACCGAGCACGTCCCCATTCTCATCGACGGGGCTGTAGTGGAGCAGGTTGAGAGCTTCAAATTCTTGGTGTCCACATCAACAACCAAACTAGAATGGGTCCAAACACACCAAGACAGTCGTGAAGAGGGCACGACAAAGCCTATTCCCCCTCAAGGAAACTAATAAGATTTGGCATGGGTCCTGAGATCCTCAAAAGGTTCCAACAGCGCAACATCGAGAGCATCCTGACCGGTTGCATCACTGCCTGGTACGGCAATTGCTCGGCCTCTGACCACAAGGCACTTCAGAGGGTAGTGCGCACGGCCCTATACATCACTGGGGCAAAGCTGCCTGCCATCCAGGACCTCTACACCAGGCGGTGTCAGAGGAAGGCCCGAAAAATTGTCAAAGACCCTAGCCACCCCAGTCATAGACTGTTCTCTCTACTACCGCATGGCAAGSGGTACCGGAGTGCCAAGTCTAGGACAAAAAGGCTTCTCAACAGTTTTTACCCCAAGCCATAAGACTTCTGAACAGGTAACCAATGGTTACCTGGACTATTTACATTGTGTGCGCCCCTCTTTTACGCTGCTGCTACTCTCTGTTTATCTTATATGCATAGTCACTTTAACCATACATCCATGTACATACTACCTCAATTGGCCCGACCAACCAGTGCTCCCGCACATTGGTTAACTGGGCTATCTGCATTGTGTCCCACCTCCCGCCAACCTCTCCTTTTACGCTACTGCTACTCTCTGTTCATCATATATGCATAGTCACTTTAACCATACCTACATGTACATACTACCTCAATAAGCCTGACTAACCGGTGTCTGTATATAGCCTTGCTACTCTTATTTTTAAATGTATTTTTACTGTTTTATTTCTTTACTTACCTACACACACACACATACCTTTTTTTTGCACTATTGGTTAGAGCCTGTAAGTAAGCATTTCACTGTAAGGTCTACACCTGTTGTATTCGGCGCACGTGACAAATAAACTTCGATTTGATTTGAAAATGTGTTCCAGAGCGCTCAGGACCTCAGATTGGGGCGAAGGTTCACCTTCCAATAGGACAACGACCCTAAGCACACAGCCAAGACAACGCAGGAGTGGCTTCAGGACAAGTCTCTGAATGTCCATGAGTGACTCAGTCAGAGCCCGGACTTGAACCTGATCGAACATCTCTGGAGAGACCTGAAAATAGCTGTGCAGCGACACTACCATCCAACCTGACAGAGCTTGAGAGGATCTCCAGAGAAGAATGAGAGAAACTCCCCAAATAAAGGTGTGCCAAGCTTGTAGCATCATACCCAAGAAGACTCCAGGCTGTAATCGCTGCCAAAGGTGCTTCAACAAAGTACTGATTAAAGGGTCTGAATACTTATGTAAATGTGATATTTCAGTTTAAAATGTTTAATACATTTGGAAACATTTCTAAAAACCTGTTTTGGCTTTGTCATTATGGGGTATTGTGTGTAGATTGATGAGGAAWAAAACGATTGAATACATTTTAGAATAAGGCTGTAACATAACAAAAGGTGGAAAACGAAGGGGTGTGAATACTTTCCGAATGCACTGTAATTACATTGTATGCATCAGTCTTTTTTTATTGTAGCCCATCGTAAAAGACCATTTACTCAGAACACACTTGACTATATCAATACACAGTATACATCATTGCAAGCCTACATAGGTTGCATCCCAGATGGTACCCTATTCCCTATTTAGTACTTTTGACCAGGGAACATATGGTGCCATTTGGGACGCARGCCTAATCTCTTTTCCGTACCTTGTAAAGCACGTTGCCCTCCTCCATAAGCTTCTGCAGGAGAATGATGAGGATGTCAGGCTTGGACGTGGCCATAGCCCAGGCTGCATTCCCTGTTGGTCCACACAGACATACACACACAGAGTAGAGTTACACCACTGCCGCTCCCCGACCCACGGACTATATTCACTAGGAAATTGGTAACAAGGTAAAGTTACCTAAAGATTGTACCTGATCGATCATAAGGCGACGTTCTGTAGCCTTACGGTTACATTGAAAGCAGTTTAGAAGAAGAGAAAAAGGATGAGAGATTGAAGGAAGGAAGGAAAGAGAAAAGGAATCATGCAAAGAGATAAAAGCATTCAGAAAGGCAGAAGATAATTTGAAACTGCTATGGCTATAAAATGTGATTTATTCATTTTGCACCTTTCCAAGCTTAAATTACCTCACGTTTTCTGCTTTTGTGTCGACCATTTTATTTCCTGCACTGATAATACTGAGAGAGTATGCCAGTGGATATACTGTACCTATAATTGCATTGATATGAAACAAAATGGTGATTTGCTGGYCGTAAAGGCAATTGAGATTATAGAGACTGATAGCATTGTGTGTTAAGAGCAGACTACATTGCTACCAGGGCAAGGGAGAGGGTTGGAGGTATTGGCCATTAGCTAACTCTGGGTGAGGTGCCTGGCTGTCCCGCACTGCAGATGTAAAATGAGGCAGATAAGCTCTAGGCCTAGATAGCTCAGTGAATGTCATTTAGGTGATAAGTCACTTTCTCAAATTAGCCCGCCAGCACACCTTTGGGAGAAAGGAAACTCACAGACACACAAAGAGAGCGCGAGAGAGAGAAAAAGCGGGAGGGAGAGAGTAAGAGAGAGAGAAAGAGAGAGAGAGAGAGAGAGAGAAAGAGAGAGACAGAGAGAGAGAAACGCTACACATTAGGGTTGGGCGGTCTTCCAGATTTTCATACCGTCATACCATTTCTGTACCACACCGGGGTAAACGGTATTACCGAAAGTGCACACAAAGGGTGCCATTTACCCCCAAAAATAAATTATTGATTGAACGTCTCTGCTGTAACGAAAGAGATTGATATTGACATCTAGCCACGTAGCTAGCAAGTTAGCAAACCAAATGCATAGCTGCTACCATGAGTTGGATATGATTTATTTGACACATCTTAACATTTCTTATAGTTCTACTTAACTTATAGTTCTAAGCAGTGGCGTAGCATGCACCCCCGTCCAACCTCCAATAATAATAATAATTTAAGCGGTATATGGCCCAAGCCTACTACACACTAGGTGAATCCTGGTTGAAATCTGTTCAGTGTCATTGCCCTTGAATTTAGCACTAGGTTTGGGTAATATTACCATAGTATTGTCTATTGAGGATGACCGACAGCTGTTGTCGATGGTGACGACATCGCGATGTGACAGACGATACCCATTTCAACTTGATTAGCCCCGCGCAGTAAAGAGCAGGGCAATGCATGGGTGACATTCCGAGTAGACCGCCTATATTCCTATTTGCTATAGCCTATTTCCAAAAAAGATGTTATACTTACAGAATGCAAGAGAACAATGTAGAATAACTTAAACATGGTAGACCKAAGGTAATAATGAGAGATCAACAACAATAGAAAGATAAAAAACGAATCTATTCTTACAGCTTTATTTTGAATGACCAACACTACAGGCAACAAGTGAAATTGAGCAAACATTATCAAGATRGAAAAATTGAACGAGAAGTCAAAAGAAAAAAGCCTAGAACTGAGAAAAGGTTATGAATGAAACGATGCGCAGCCTAGAGTTGGGCTAGGCCTGTTTCCATATTTTAACAATWTGCAAACTACTGACATATAGCCTAGGCCAAGAGATGAGGATGAGGCAAAAATGCTAATCATTTGATAATTATCCAGTTCTGAAGACTGAAGAGTTGCTTGCTCTGCAGCCCATGGTGATTTACCTTGTAGCCTATTCCAGAGTTGCTCTACTCAATCACTTTTGTCATGGCCGTGATTCCTCTCGTCCCTCCCGTAGCATGTGCGCTTGCGCGAGCTGTCTATTTAAACTTTTATTTTTGTTTATTTTTGGGGGGGGGGGGCGTTAGGGGGGGCGATAACATTGTCTATTGGCCGATTTCATAAGTACAGAATCACGATAGGACATTATTTCAAATTCGCGATTTTATCACTGAGCATCCAGATTCCATGGCGATAACCTCATTATATTTAGTGAGACTGGAAGCTCAAGTCTGCTTTCTCTCATTACTATCGTAAAGCCAAAGTAGTTCAATCACTAGACTATAAGGTTGTTGGAAAGAACACTRAAAGAACAGTGTATCTAGAAACAAACACAAATCATAGTTACAGTTCTTAGTTTCTTACCCAGTTTAGCCCCCTTCTTCAGCAGGGTCACCACTACCGATGTGTTCCGACACCCTATCGCCCGGTCCAACGGCCTCATACCACTGTAGTCTACATGCTCTATCACGGCTCCTTTCTCCACCAGGTAATGGACCTTTACAACCGGAGAAACACAGTCAAACACACACTCTTAAGTCACCTACAGTCAGAACAAACACTCTTAACTCTCCAATAGATATGTGGTAATTCCCAGCAGTGTGTGTCTCATAAGGAGACCCAGAGCACTTGTGTTGGGCCTAACTAAGGGGCAGGCCTAGTGAGACCGATTTAGACTGAGCTTAATAACTGTCTGTCTGTCTCTATCTTGTCTGTCTTCCTGTCCCGTCCGTCTGTCTGCCTGTCTGTCAGTCTCACTGTCTGTCAATGTATCTCGCTACTCACAATCTCCGCGTCGCCGTAGAAGGCGGCCAGGTCCAGCGGAGTCCGTCCATTCTTGTCCGTGTGGTCTATGACCGCACCCTTCTCCACCAGAAACTGCACAACGTTCTTATGTCCTTTCAAACAYGCCCAGCTCATGGGCGTTAACCCTTCCTTGTCCATCGACGTCAACGACGCACCTAGTGAAGAATAAATCAAGCATTCAACAGCAGATTTATCAAAACCACAGCATATGACCTTCACTCAACAAACCATTCGATATTTGGGTACTTTTGAATTTGGATTGAATCTGACTTTAGAGAAAGAGCAAACTGGTTTACATTGTGACGGCTGACATAGCCTGCGTCCCAAATGGCACCCTATTTCCTATACAGTGCGCTACTTTTGAGACTCCTATGAGCCCTGGTAAAAAATAGTGCACTATGAAGGGAATAGGGTGCAATTTGGGACGCATAAATTATCTAGCGTAGCATCGTGGTAGCTCACCCTTTGACAGCAGAAAGTCGGCAGTGCTCAGGTGGCCCTCGCACGCTGCCACCATAAGTAGTGTCCGTCCCTGTTTGTCACTGATGTTCACGTCAGCGCCATGCTGCTGCTGCAGCAGCAGCTCTGCAATCTAACCCGCACACACGCGCACAAACAGACTTGAACTCCACTTCCTCGGGGTAAATCATCAAGGTTCCTTTGACGTGTAACTGTAGTTTGAGGCAATATGATCGKGTGTGTGTCTCACCTGCCAGTGTCCTTGTCTGACAGCACAGAAGAGAGGGGAGACCCCCCTGCGGTTGACCTGCTGCACCACGGCCCCGTGCTCCAGCAGGAAGCCACACACGTCCATCTTGCCCCGGCCCGCCGCCGCCGTCAGAGCTGAGGAGACCAGAGGAAAGGTGTCAGGACTGGACCCGGGTCAGCTAGGGCACTACTGCCCTAGCTGAATTGAGTCACTTTCTCAAATTAGTCCGCCAGCACACCTTTGGGAGAAAGGAAACTCACAGACACACAAAGAGAGCGCGAGAGAGAGAAAGAGCGGGAGAGAGAGAGAGAGACAGAGAGAGACAGAGAGAAACGCTACACATTAGGGTTGGGCGGTCTTTCAGATTTTCATACCGTCATACCATTTCTGTACCACACCGGGGTAAACGGTATTACCGAAAGTGCACACAAAGGGCGCCATTTACCCCCAAAAATAAATTCTTGATTGAACGTCTCTGCTGTAACCAAAGAGATTGATATTGACATCTAGCCACGTAGCTAGAAAGTGACTAATTTGAGGTGAGACCTCACACATACACAGGGCAGGGTCTGGCTCGCTCGAGACAGGGCCTGCTCCCTCTAGTCCACATTTAAGTTGAAAACATACAGCATTTAGTTGTCTATCCACTGAGTGCCGATAATTGGACTAAAACACAATTCAGTATTATTTCCTTCTTGACAATATAACATAATTTAGACGGAAAACACAAGTGTCTGAATGTTTAAATCGAGGCTGATAAAGCTAAAGCTAACAATACTGTCTTGATTGTATTGTTGTTTGCAAATCCATGTGAAATCTTATCTCTTGGAAACTTGTACTGTGCCTGTCATTATTAGACAGAAATAAACATAATACAGGTGATCAGGAAGTTTGGCTGTTCACCCAGAAACCGTCCCAATGTTACACGAACGCACACACATTATGTATTTAGGTCTGCCATTAATACAAATACCGAAATTGTTAACTTGTGCCAAAAGAGAAAGCTTTGAGACTTGAGTAGTGATCTTATCTAATGTCTAGCAGAATAGCAGGTCCAAAATGATGACAACAGGGAAAAAACTCAATAAGATACCATTAATTTGCTGGTACATCTTTGCCATTTCTGTTACAGAATAGGTTAAGGTACTTTAAAGACAGATTCAAGTATCTTTAACCTAACATACTAAGATGCAGTGAAAAGAATACTACAGTCCATGTGTTTCTCATCTCCTGATTAGCACACTGAGCCATAGCAGTAGGCCCACATTCAGTGGATACTATACTTTACTAGGGGATGTGGTAGATTTAAGCAATAAGGGAGGGACTCGCGAGGGAGTGTGGTATAAGGCCAATATACCACGGCTAAGGGCTGTTCTTTCGCACGACGCAACGCTGAATGCCTAGACACAGCCCTTAGCCGTGGGATATCGGCCATATATCACAACCCCCTGAGGTGCCTTATTGCTATTATAAACTGGTTACCAACATAATTAGAGCAGTAAAAATAAATGTTTTGTCATACCCGTGATATACGGTCTGATATACCACAGCTGTCAGCCAATCAGCATTCAGGGCTCGAACCACCCAGTTTATAATCAGATTCAAGTCTTGGATGAAAGTTGGTATCTGAACAATAAACCGACACAGAGAGAGACTGGTGGTGCATTCGGATTCACCTCAGGAAAACGAAAGACCCAGATTAAAGACCCAGATTAAAGACCCAGAGCCCCTGTCTCAGGCTGAGGGCGTCATCCATCAGGATGGGAGTGTGAGCGGAGGGCCGTTACATCTCAGCCAACCACAACCTCCATCTGCTCCCCTAGCATATCTCCGCAGAGCAGAGACTACTATTTGGGATGCATCCCAAATAGTAGTACCCTACTCTCTCTGTAGCACACAACTTTTGACCAGGGTCCATAGGGAATAGGGTGCCATTTGGGACACACCCTCTGGAACAACAGCAGTCTAAGACGGACATTATTGTTACTGTGCTCTCTTTCGGGGATGCATCCGTTTTGAGATGTTGATAGAATCCTGTGTACCTCTATTAGTCGAACATTAGGGAACACCCAATGAAAAGCTTGGTCTGTATACTACTTTCAAACCCTACAGGAGACCCCAGTGGCATCCGTCTATGATCTTCCAAGGCCAATTCAATGCGTTTGATCTTCTCTCTGATCTCAGAAACGTGTCTCTTTACTGTGCCCATTCCCTCTATATCTCTGTCTCTCCCTCCATCCGTCCTTCCCTCCTTCATAGAGCCAAGCAGATTGATATCTTAGTCATGTTCTGTAATAAGCTACTCAACTTTATCTTTCCTCCTAATCTGCCTCTCTCTCCGGTCTGGCCCACTAAGACTGCTGTCCTGAGGGGTGGACTGTAAATCACTGACTGATAAACAGACCAAACACGGACAGACCGGACCTCTTCCTGACCAAACTAATAATTGTACACTACTTTTGACCAGAAGAACCCTATAGGCCCTGGTCAAAAGTAGTGCACAGTGTCCCGCGTCAGTTTGTAAACAAGCACTAGTCGCTCAAATGCAGTTGATTTAGCCGTTTTAGAAGGAGACCATTGCTGGGCTAACAAACTGGAGAAGCAGGGTATCAGCTGCATCCGTCAAGGACACCTCAGCAACATACAGTATCTATCACATGAAGACCTACTTCCTGACTGTGGCATCGTGGGAGTTGTGATCTGTTTCTATAGGTMTAGGTCATTACAAGTTCACTCCACTATCAGAGAAACTACTCTCTGACATATCATCCTGGTGTGCGTCCTCCCACCTGGGACTGGCATCCTTGACCGTGGTGTCACGACTGTTGTGTTTCCACACCGCTCTGCACGCTTGTCTACATACTCCGTAAGAGAAACCGCTCTCTCTCACCCCCCTCGTGTCGGGATGAATGACTGATGGGCGAGCGGCGCATGCAACAACCCACCGCCGTGTAAATAATTAAACACAACCAAACACTTAGAACACAGCCAACTAAACACCACATGTATTAAACACCTCCTATAAACGGGGGTGATTTCATCATTTAAAAAKATTCTTACAGGCATAATTACAGTGGATGAAAAGACAATATACGAGGCTACACCCAGTGGCGCAACTGAATATTTCATGATAATGAGAAGTTGATCTCATCGTTTTATTAAGTAATGTAGAAAATGTCAGGGCCACTGTTTGACTTGGCCACTGCATTACTCATTTGTGGCGTGTACAATTTATAACATGCACAAACCTCTTCTACAGATGGAAAACAACCTCCATTTGTCCATTTCTACAGAAACCACATAACCTCACAATAGCTCCTCTCTTGTAACTTGAGATATATGCTACGTGATCACAAAGGTTATACCGCACTGTGTCTATTTGTCTTTCCCCTAATCTTTTCCACTGCTGCGACTTATTCATATCTATTCTACAAAGAAGACACCACTATTACCCTTTCTCCTTCCCAGAGGTAAAACTCTGTCATTCTGAGGGATTTTACATGATAGTGCCAACACAGAGACGTAATCCAATCTCTCGCTATCCAAACAAAGTACAGTGGGCCTATTTGCATAAAGATGTTATTTCTTTCACACTTTGCCTTTCAAATATGAAATTATATTTCTCTGACAGGTTGTTAACTGAAGGAATTTGTTCAGCGCTGCAGCGATGAATGTCAATTTCTGGGAGGGTATTTCACCTGGGCTATCTTACTGAGTTTTCTCCCGCTGTATAACTCCATACAGGCCTCTGGATTAGGTTTATAAACCCTCAAACAAAATTAATATAAAAGATTTCAGGCTGTGATATTCACTTGCAGTATTTCTAAGGCCGAACCAGTTCTGCTGCCTATGCCGTATCCACAACATTTAAGTGTAGATGTTCTTTTCTATATAGCCCTGTGATGGCTCTCCATTGAATTACAACCCAATCATACCCGTAAAGAGGCATTGAATACAGCCATTTAAGTGGAGCTCCCGAGTGGTCAGGAAGAGTGCAGAGAAGCGTAGCCTCTTTGTTTGCTAAAATACATATTTTAAACCAACCACAGCGCMCAAAATAATGCACATTTGCCTATCTTCTCAAATACAAAGTGTTGCTTTGAATGAGCCTAGTGCCAGGTGGGTGCAATTAGCTTTCAAAACGCGTTCATTTGCGGAGATGGGTGTTGGAGCACGTCTCCTTGTTTTAGCTCGCTGGTGTTGTGCCTGGCGTCATGGGGCCACCTGTGACCTGTATTAGCCTGGAACGGATGGGAGTTAGAAGGTTTAACATCCAGGTAAATACATAGAGCTCAGAGTTACAGTAAATGTTGGATCACTGTCAGCTACAGCTTGTCTGTCGAAACGTTGGACATAAATATTTTTGCATCTGAGCTCCTAGAGTGTGCGGCTCTCCTTTATTTTTTTAAGTGTTCCACTCCGCTAGCCAGCACCTCGCCTAAATAGGTGTGCGTTTCTGTCGCCTCTAGCTACAGCAGGTGGCACATACTGGATGACTTTGAGAATGAAGGCAAGCATGACTACTGATTATTCACAGCAATGGTCATGTCTACAGGGCCACCAGCCAAGGCCTGGGTGTAAATCCGCTCAGTTTAAAACACACCATACACACCTGCCTACCCGTTATAATAAATTAGCATTTTGTACTATACCTCTTGCACTACCGTCTAAACAAATAAAAAGAAAGTAGGCCTCTATCCTTCTCTAAGTAAGAAACAAAGTAGGTGGTGGGGGTGTGAACAGAAATGTTGTTTTGCAGCAGTGTGATGATGTAACAAGGTGCAAAACATGAAGCAGCACTTTATGATAAAAAAACCAAAAGGTTTCTGGCCCAATCTAAAATAACACTGGCTCATTCCTCAGCCCTACGAACATGTGGCCCCTAAGATGGAAAGTAGCCGTTTCCAGAGAAGAAGGGCCATTTCGAAAGGGGATATCTTTGTCCCTAGGATGTAATAAGCTCCAAAGCCCTTCAGCACTTTTTTGCCAGGAAATGTATTTTGCAGAAGCAGCACCAGTTAGCAGCAGTAGCACTGAGGAGAACGCATCATCGGTGTCCAAAGTGGCACCCTATTCACTATGTAGTGCACTACTTTTGACAAGGGCCTATTGGGYTCTGGTCTAAAGTAGTGCACTATAGGGAATAGGGTACTATTTGTGATGCAGGGCCTCTGTCTCCTAGACCTAATGGGCTGACCTACATCTCAGAGCCATTTGTTACTGCTAGGCTGGCTGTCTACACCAGCCTGGCATACTACTGAGGCCACAGAGAGACTATTGTTCACATTCTCTCTCATCATTAGATTGTGTGCTCTAWTTTTTTTTTCTCTCTCACCATTAGACTGTGTGCTCTAAAAAAACACAGACATCATTAAATGAGCTGCCCGAATGATGAAGAGTTGGGAACTTCTGGACCATTTGAGGATTTCTGAGCAACAGTTGGTCACCATGATCATATAAAATGGGTTTCTTTATTTGTGGGCCTTACAAGTGAAGTTCTGCTACTTGGAACACTTAACAGACACTCACAGATCCCGCTCTGTGCTGTTGTACTCTCATCTTTAACGGACTACCTAAGAGAAGAGAATCTGTGGTGTCAGTCTCTGTCTGTCTTTATCTCCAGTGTGCAGCTTTCCACAAGAGGCCATGATGATAACAAAAACCACAAGAAGAATTTCTAAAAAGCTGTACTGCTGTAGCCAGCATTCCAAATGGCACCCTATTCCCTATGGACCCTGGCGAAAAGAAGTGCACTATTAAGGGAATAGGGTGCCATTTGGGAAACAGTATCCTAACGATGTGTGTTTACTCATTCAGTACACAGAAATGCTGCACCAACATGAATGGGGATGGTACTGGTAAGTTGTAATGTTTATAAGCATAGGACGGTGGGAAATGTTTCAAACCCATCCCAGATCTCAGACCATTTTAATACTTCCATACCCAGAGGCCTCGTCTTTATTTTATTTGAATTAAAACAGACATTTGATTTATTCAGCACTTCTATGACAACCCTGCTGACTCATAGATATGACAACAGACTCCTGCTTATAGTCTGCGTCCCAAATGGCACTCTGTGCCCTATATAGTGCACTACTTTTACCAGGGCCCATAGGGAATAGGGTGCTATGGACCCTGGCCAAAAATAGTGCACTATATATGGAATTAGGGTGCCATTTGGGATGCAACCTTAGACTTTTGTTCCCTGTTCCACTTGGCTTCCTGCACCATTACCAGGATCAATCTTAAATTGCTTTGACCTGCAGCCACCCCCTGCAAGTGCCAGCTCCATTTCTCCTGCTCAGCTGTTGTTGTTTTTTTTTTAGATTGGTTCCACATTTGCTGCCTCCTCCAAATGAGTTCCAGCATATACATTCAGCTGGCCATTAATTAGGCAATTTGGGACGTGTACATACATTTGTGGACTTTTAAATTATTCAGAAAGTATTCACACCCCTTAACTTTTTTCACATTTTGTTCTGTTACAAAGATTAAAATGGATTTAATTATCATTTTTGGATAGAAAATCGACTTTTTTATTTTTATTAATGGAAAATAAATTAGTTAAGTATTCAACCCCCTGAGTCAATACATGTTAGAATCACCGTTGGCAGCGATTACAGATGTGAGTCTTTCGGGGTAAGTCTCTAAGAGCTTTGAAAACCTGGATTGTACAATATTTGCCCACTATTACAAAAAAAAACTTTTCAAGCTCTGTTAAGTTGATTGTTGATCAGACATTTTCAAGTCTTGCCATATATTTTCAAGCAGATTTAAGTCAAAACTGTAACAAGGCCACTCAGGAACATTCAATGTCGTCTAGGTAAGTAACTCCAGTGTATATTTGGCCTTGCGTTTTACAATGCCTGTAGAAAGTGTTACAAAATGTGTTACAGCCTGAATTTAAAAATGATTAAATTGAGAATGTTTATCACTGGCCTACACACAATACCCCATAATGTCAAAGTGGAATGATGTTTGTAATTCCTTTTCCAAATTAATGAAAAATGAAAAGCTGAATTGTCTTGCTTCAATTCAACCCCTTTGGTAAGCCTAAAGTTCAGGAGTAAACATTTGCTTAACAAGTATAAGTTGCATGGACTCACTTCTAAAAACATGTTTTTACTTTGTCATTATGGGGTATTGTGTGTAGATGAGTGAGGAAAATGTAATCTATTTTTAATTCAGGCTGTAACGCAACAAAATGTGAAATAAGTCAAGGGGTTTGAATACTTTCTGAAGGCACTGTAGGTTATTGTCCTACTGAAAGGGGGAATTGTCTCCTAGTGTCTGTTGGAAAGCAGACTGAACCAGGTTTTCCTCCAGGACTTTGTCTGTGCTTAGCTCGATTCCGTTTATTTTTATCCTAAAACACTCCCTAGTCTATACCCATAACATGATACTTATTATCTGAATTGTTAAGCCAATTTTTGATCCTGAAGTTATTTAGGCTTGCCATAACAAAGGGGTTTACTACTTATTGACTCAAGACATTTCAGATTCCATTTTGCTTTAATTTGTAAAAAAATTGCTAAAAACATTATTCCATTTTGACATTGTGGGGTATTGTGTGTAGGCCAGTGTCACAAAATCTAAATGTAATCCATTTTAAATTCAGTCTACATTAACAAAACGGGGAAAAAGTAAAGCGGTGTCAATAATTTCTGGCACTGTACTGTAACTATTGATTCTTGAAGAATATAACTTATACATTTCTTGTTTGAATCTCAGTTTGCCCCTCTAAGTCCTAAGACTTCGACCTTTCCCAACATCTGCAGTATTACCACTGGGACTAAATGATTCATTTCAGATCTTTAACAGAAACTAAAGCTCTGGCTTGACTCCTACTAAGAGGAAGTGTTTTAATGGCAGAGGAGAAAAACAGGACAAATGGCTTGGCATGACCTAAATGGACAATGTACTGCACCGATGACTCAGTGCTTAGAATGGACTGCTGGGAGCGATGCCTGTAATTCTGCTCTAAAGTAGAAAATCACTCAGTTAGCACTACCGATACAGGATAGCCTGATGACTCTCCATCCAGATAAAAGCCCAAATGAACAAAGCAGGGACGCTTTTAAGGGAAGGAGACAAGGAATATTGGGCAGGCTTTAAAAGTAAAAATGACCGCATATTTGCGGAAATGTGAATTACTACATCAGGGATTATATACTAGATTCAGCCGCGGGCCAATTTTTTGCTGAGCAGATGGTCAGGGGGCCGGAACATAATAACAAATATTTAGCAAATTGACAGCAAGAAGCCCAAACAAAAATAATATTTGACTAAAACAATCATTACAAACCTTGCTTACATTTGTGTACGATCACATACACAGTTGAAGTCGGAAGTTTACATACACTTAGGTTGGAGTCATTAAAACTCCTTTTTCAACCACTCCACAAATTTCTTGATAACAAACTATAGCTTTGGCAAGTCGGTTAGGACAGCTACTTTGTGCATGACACAAGTAATTTTTCCAACAATTGTTTACAAACAGATTATTTCACTTATAATTCACTGTATCACAATTCCAGTGGGTCAGAAGTTTACATACACTAAATTGACTGTGCCTTTAAACAGCTTGGAAAATTCTAAAAAATTACATCATGGCTTTAAATGCTTCTGCTAGGCTAATTGACATCATTTGAGTCAATTGGAGGTGTACCTGTGGATGTATTTCAAGGCCTACATTGTAACTCAGTGTCTCTTTGCTTGACATCATGGGAAAATCAAAAGAAATCAGCCAAGACTTCAGAAAAATAATTGAGACCCCCACAAGTCTGGTTCATCCTTGGGAGCAATTTCCAAACGCCTGAAGGTACCACGTTCATCTGTACAAACAATAGTACCCAAGTATAAACACCATGGGTCCACGCAGCCGTCATACCGCTCAGGAAGGAGACGCGCTCCGTCGCCTAGAGATGAACGTACTTTGTGCGAAAAGTGCAAATCAATCCCAGAACAACAGCAAAGGACCTTGTGAAGATGCTTTAGGAAACAGGTACAAATATATCTGTATCCACAGTAAAACGAGTCCTATATAGACATAACCTGAAAGGCCGCTCAGCAAGGAAGAAGCCACTGCTCCAAAACTGGCATAAAAAAGCCCGACTACGGTTTGCAACTGCACATGGGGACAAAGATCGTACTTTTTGGAGAAATGTCCTCTGGTCTGATGAAACAAAAATAGAACTGTTTGGCCATAATGACCATCATTATGTTTGGAGGAAAAAGGGGGAAACATGCAAGCCGAAGAACACCATCCCAACCATGAAGCACGGGGGTGGCAGCATCATGTTGTGGGGGTGCTTTGCTGCAGGAGGGACTGGTGCACTTCACAAAATAGATGGCATCATGAAGATGGAAAATTATGTGGATATATTGAAGCAACATCTCAAGACATCAATCAGGAAGTTAAAGCTTGGTTGCAAATGGGTCTTCCAAATGAACAATGACCCCAAGCATACTTCCAAAGTTGTGGCAAAATGGCTTAAGGACAACAAAGTCAAGGTATTGGAGTGGCCATCACAAAGCCCTGACCTCAATCCTATAGAACATTTGTGGGCAGAACTGAAAAAGCGTGTACGAGCAAGGAGGCCTACAAACCTGACTCAGTTACACCAGCTCTGTCAGGAGGAATGGGCCAAAATTCACAGAATTTATTGTGGGAAGCTTGTGAAAGGCTACCCGAAACGTTTGACCCAACGTTTGACCCAAGTTAAACACTGGGAATGTGATGAAAGAAATAAAAGCTGAAATAAATCATTCTCTCTACTATTATTCTGGCATTTCACATTCTTAAAATAAAGTGGTGATCCTAACTGACCTAAGACAGGAATTTTTACAAAGGTTAAATGTCAGGAATTGTGAAAAACTGAGTTTAAATGTATTTGGCTAAGGTTTATGTAAACTTCCGACTTCAACTGTATATCCCTACTATGCGTGAGAATACTTTGGAACAGATTTCCAAAGTTAGTGTTTTTACAGTCTTCAATTTTTTAAAGACTAAACAATGAAATAAAATCACCCACGGCCAAATTCGGCCCGTGGGTCACCAGTTGGAGAGCCCTGCAATACATAATGCAGATAGAATGTGTTATGCTGATGGAAAGGGACAACGACATCATTTCAGCAGTAATGTTCCACACTGATACTCCACCAGGTGATAACACAAAGGAAAGGGAGCAGTATAATGGAAGAAAAATAGAGAGAACACATACCTGTTTCTCCCCATAGAGTGTCATGGCCATCAATTTGCACGCCATGCTCGTTATTCAACACCAACAAGCCTCTGACAACCTGTCGAATGAGAAATGTTGATTAATGACACAGAATCCAGGCATCAAATAAAGCCTTGAGTTAGTTCTACGGCGCGCTGATTACATTGCAGAAAAACCGGAGCGATGAAACAACTTCAGCGAATCGATAAAATGCTGCCCGAGCAAATGATGCTTCTCTGGCGCATGATAAATTAATCATGGTTGACTAGAGCGCTGATGCCTGGACTATAGTGGCTGTATAGTGTCTATAGTAGATATTCGTCAGTGCTGTGCAGTACAGGTTCAGTGGTATTAATACCTTAATAGTGTTAACTAGCCCTTTGTCTGTGCTCTCCTTTACTCTCCTCTTTTACTGGGCCCTCGGTGGAGGTGGAGGTCGATAGCTCACTCCGACCCACTTCTATAATTCTGTCGAGCCCCAGGCTTAGTGTATAGGCCTGACGGTATCGCAGCCCTCTTAATGAGGAGCAGGCCAGAATCTACCAAAGCCCACTATGCTTCTCTTCTGGGTAGCTGGCTGCAAACATACTGCTGGATCAATACTCCTACAGCATGTCTCATCAGTGGAAACAAGAAACATCAGTGATGGCAGCATCAGTGATTCTCTGTGGAGTGTCTTCTGTTTCCAACCTAAAGAGGTGAGGTTGTGTTGTGGCACTGTGTGGGAAAACTTTCCTGATTATAGAAAGGTACTAAGGACTTGTGGTTAGTGTGGGTGTACAGTAAAGTAAAAAGTACAGTACAGTAGGTGGGTGCGTCCCAAATGGCACCCTGTTCCCTACATAGTGCACTCCTTTTGACGACAGTAGTTCACTATTTAGGTAATACAATGCCATTTGGGATTTCACAGGTGTCCCCTGACTGACCTGCGTGTGTCCCATGCTGGAGGCAGCGATGAGAGCCTGCTGGAGGGCCTTGTTCTTCAGGCTGCAGTTCTGCTGCTGGCCCTCGGGGGTCCACTCCAGCTCCAGTAGGTGGTGGATGATGTCAGGGTGGCACCTCAGAGCAGCATGGACCAGAGCACACTGACCGCTCTTGTCCACATGGTCAACCTAGAACACACAACAACAGTGCTTATCTGAACATGTTTTATATGCTGTGACGTTGCTCTTGCTTCACTCTCCCAGAGTGGCTTTACAATCAAAGTGAGATCTTATCCAATATCAAAGCGGTGAAAGGTGACAGAGCTAGAGCGGTGTTTGTCAGACCTTGAGACGTCCTGAAAATCGCTCTTCTCACAAAATCGTCTGTAGCGTCCGAACAAACTATTATGACCCCTCTTTGGACAGATGAGTCTCATGAACACGATGGTGTTCTCCGTTTTGCCCTGTGACCGACAAAAGGATCTTGGGACTCTTCTGTCGGTATCTGATGACTTCTGTCTGTAGCGTCCGAACAGTTTGGCCTACACACTAGTATAACCCCTCTGTGGACAGGTGAGACTCTAACGAACACGTACATGTTTTGCTCTAGGGCGCCCACAGGCCTCAAGACTCGTCTGAAGGTCCCCATGTACCAGTTGAAAAAGTGAATGGAAGTATATATGTAGACTGTTTAGTGCCAAAAATAAGGGGATAAATACATGGTATGACCTTAAAACAATTTCATACAGCTTAGTAGAACCCCCCCCCCCATTACAGGAAAAGCTAGAATCATGGTTAGCCCTGATCCTGTAGTTGTCCGAGGAGTCTAAACTCTAGGGGTAGTACTACCAACCTTGGCTCCTCTTTTGCAGAGCAGACTGACCAGGCCAAGGTGTCCGGCGGCTGAGGCAAAGGAGAGAGGGCTCATGCCGTTCTCGGACACCACGTCGACGGTGGCCCCGAACTCCAGCAGCAGGCCAGCCATCTCCTGGTGGCCTAGGTGGGACTGGACACACAGCACCGGGCTGTTGTTCAGCACCTCTGTCCGGTAGTTCACGTTGGCCCCGCCCAACATCAGTAGACGACTCACCTGCAAAAGCAGCACACATTAAATATAAAAGGAATCTTATCTAACCGTGTAAGAAAAACGTAAGCATGGAATTCAACTTTTTGGCTTCTTAAATGTGTAAAAGAAAATAGAACACTGAATTCTGCCAGAGACAATTCAGTAAAAAATAAATAATAATAATTCCTTTCTTGCTTGAAACATCACCTCGTCACATTTCTGAGATTAGTTTTAAACAAAGTTGGAGCATGCATGTACTAATTTAGAAACACATTCAACACAAGAGTAAACATTCTTCGTATTCTTCTTCTCCTTGATAAGGAAATGAATTATACATGTTTGATCAGACAGTGCTGTGAGTGGAGCCCAGAGAGTGTTAAAACCAGAGGAAATTGAATTTGTTTATTTACAGGCGGAACCGCACTTGAATAAATTAGCACCAATGATTCCAAGGGGGCCTTGGAGGAAAAGGAACAAGCTCACTCTGTCTGTGGCTGTTTACATGAGCAATGTTACACTCAAACAGAATATTTCACTCCGGGAAAACGGGGAAGACAATGTGTAATAAAACGCCACTATAAGAGTACTGCTAATGGCAAAGAAAAATATATGATTGTTTTTACTTAAAGCTAGAATATAATGAATTGCCTCATATGCCCTAAGATAGCTATTTCCTTCCTCTCGCCATAATAGAGTAGGCACAGACACATCATTTAGGCATAATTTAATATCAAAAATCATTTTGCCCGCTCCGCCATTAACGTGGCCCTTTTTTGTTTATTAAATCAGTACTAATCTAAAAGGGCCCTGTAATTACTTAGAACGGCACAGCCTCCTTTTCCTCCACAGAGAGCAGCATCACAGATAGCAATGGATCAAATTAACAGCAGAGAGTGCAACAACCTGCATCAATCTATCTGAGCCCAGTGAGAATCTTGGTGAGATTTCCAATGGGCCGTTGTTCATTAGTGGGGAGGCCACACTCATCACCGTAAGTGAGTGTTTCCAGGAACAGAATGCCTTATCAAAACACACGCCGGGAGCAGTCAGTGGAATTAAAAAGCACTCAGGGAGGACATTTGAGGTGAGGAGAGTAGATTACAATAATACCACTGTGCTAATACAAATCACTGGTGGGAAAATGTGATAGGAAAAAAATTCAGGGAGACCAATGACCATCCACTCGAATGTATTCTGGTACCACACACACAAGAAAATATGTCAGTGCTGGCGGTCTCCCATCGCTGAAGGCGAAATCCTGTACCCAGAAAACATATTTACCTATTTTTGATCAACTTTTCCCATCACCGAAGGCAAATCTATAATCAGGAATAAATGTTTACATCTACATTTTCCGAAGCTCACTCCCTAGTCCCTATACTCTGTAGTAGTTGCCACGCGAGATTACCGGGTGATCCCAGATGGCAGTGCACCTTCAGGGAGAATTCAGTAAACTCTGGAAAAGTTGGATATAAACGCTTCTTTTCACACATTGTATAGCCCATACCGACGGGTAGATTTGCCTTCGGTGATGGGAAACGTTTCCCAGAAATAGGTAAAGAAAAGGGCTGGTAAACATATTTTAGGGGGACGGGAGTGAAGAGGTTAGGGGTTGTTTAGTGGTAGTGCTGCTGCTCGCGGACCACATATTGCCACTGGATGAATGGGTTTAAACCCTGACTGCACCACTGTTCATTCTATGTCCCTCTATCTCTCCATCTCAATAACGTCTTCGCTGTATCTAGCAATAACAAGTACAAGATACCGTGAAAATAAACAATAAATAACCAGCAGTATGTCAGTCAGTATGTCAAGGCAGTGCTCCACGTGAGAGTCTAGGGTTCTGGAGGGGGGAGCTGGGTGGGTAGTCTTACCTTGACGTTGGGGGTGTAGAGGTTCCTCAGAGAGGCCAGGGCTGCAGAGAGGCCGTCAGCGCTGCAGCTGATCCACAGGGCCTGCAGCACGCTGGACGACACGCCTGTCTTCTTACTCAGACCCTGAGGACAGAGACGGAGAATCCATGCACACACACCAGGTCAATAAACCAGTGATGAATGCACTCAGAGCCTTCGCTCCTCTGATGATACCATCCACATCTATCTTGATTAATAAATAAACATACATACATGTATGTACTCTAAAATTCACAAAAGGAATTGAACACGAGTAAAGGTGGGATATACACTGTAAGCTTCTGGGTCAGTATGCATCAAGAGTCTCAGAGTAGGATTGCTGATCTAGGATCAGGTCCTCCCGGCCATGTAATCTGATTCATTGTGATCGAAARGGCTAAACTGATCCTAGATCAGCACTCCGACTCTTTGAGAATACTGTCCCAGAACTACTGTAAGTAGCTAGTCTCTTGTACCTTGAAGATGTGTGCTTTAAGGATATGGTGGCCCAGCTCCATGGTCTGCTGCCGGTTCAGTTTCCCCTCTTGTCGTGACAGCATGAAGGCCATGAGCGCGTGTCCACTCCTGTAGAGGAAACACAAAGATAATTCCCATCACCTATTTGCTTTACTATCAACTAAAAGTTTGCAAGGTTATGGAAAAACATTAGTTGTCTACATGTGATTATGTCAAGGTAGGATGTTCTTAGTTTGTATCAATGTGAGAGATACATCGATACATCCACTTTCGAGCTTGGCCGATTGGGGAGTGACGGCTGCGTTTCTAATTCAAACAAAAGCCTTTTTTTAAATTCGCCCAGGCAATCGGAGATAGATCATTGCGATTTAATGTATTGTCTTGCGAGATTGGAGAGTTTGTTGTCATCATGGTACATTATTCTATCAATTACTCCACGCCGTTCTCTCTGTCGGTCTGATTAAACGCTGTTAAACGCTGTCTAGTCCCTGCCTGGCTAGGGCCACGAGGAGGACAAGCGATGTGGACTACAGAATGCAGCCCTTGTGTTGAATCCACTCCCCTTCCTCTCCTCACTGTAGATCTGCTTGCAAGTGTTAATTACCAGAGAACTTCATTAAAAGGCCACGCATGACCGCCGTTTCACTTTGATCCTTTTCCATTAATGTGAGCTTTCTCTTTTAAATGGGAAAATAAAAAATAACAAGCTGGCAGCTAGCTAGTGTGGCTAAACGCTTTCTTCTAGCTCTCTGTGTCTGTCCTTGTGCCAGGTCTTCGCTTGCTTTTGTTTTGACAGATTGTGTTGGAAGGGGAGAAAGGGTGTAAAGAGGTAGGTCAGTAACTGCAGCTTAGAGGAGGTAGGCATAGGTGAGTCAGGACAGAGAGAAAGTGAGTTCACCCAGGGTTACATCCCAAATGGCACCCTATTCCCTATGTAGTGCACTGCTTCTGACCAGGGCCCATATGGCCTTTATAGGAAATAGGTTGCCATTTGGGACACATTGCCCAGTCTGATTAGTGTGCATTACACTCTTATAAAAAAAGGTGCTATCTAGAACCTAAAAGGGTTCTTCAGCTGTCCCCATAGGAGAACCCTTTTTGGTTCCAGGTAGAACCCTTTTGAGTTCAATGTAGAACCTTTTACACAGAGGGTTCTACCTGGAACCAAAAAGGGTTCTACCTGAAAAAACATTTGTTTACATCCCTGTTAGTCAGCACTTATTATTTGCCAAGAGAATCCATCCACCTCACAGGTGTGGCATATCAAGAAGCCGATTTTGAAAAAGCATGATCATTACACATTACACCTTGTGCTGGGGGACAATAAAAGGCCACTCTAAAATGTGCAGTTTTGTGACACAACACAATGCCACAGATGTCTCAAGTTTTGAGGGAAGGTGCAATTGGCATGGTGACTGCAGGTATGTCCACCATAGCTGTTGCCAGAGAAGTGATTGTTCATTTCTCTACCATAAGCTACCTCCAATGTTGTTTTAGAGAATTTGGCAGTACATCCAGCCGGCCTCACAACCGCAGATCACGCCAGCCTAGGACCTCACCTCACCAATTTCACCTGTGGGATCGTCCGGAGGGGGGGGACTCATTCTGATTGGCTGGGTGCCATCCCAGGCCTACCCATGGCTGCACCCCTGCCCAGTCATGTGAAATCCATTGATTACGGCCTAATTTATTTATTTGAATTGACTGATTTCCTTAAATGAACTGTAACGCAGTAAAATCTTTGAATTTGTTGCGTTTATATTTTTGATCAGTGTGAAATCAAGTGGAACATGCAGCAGATTTCTTGTTAATATTTCAGATGGGATGCATACATATTTAAATTCCAGAACCTCTTTCTTCTCCCTTCCCTTACACCAATGTTTTTACTTTCTTCCCTCTTGATTTGCATAAACCAGATTTATTATCCCACAATCTTTAATACCAAATCATGTTTGTTTGCAAAGAGTTCTCTTTAAATCAACAATAACACTGTGTTGATGCTTTAGGGACAGCATAACAAGTTATCGGTGTTATTGTTATAGTAGTAATGTTAGCTACTGTATAGTATTCATTTGTTACTAAGCCTACAGTTTGCCAACTTCAGAGTATCTCTGTAAAAATAAAAGCATGTTTCAGAACAAACTCAGTTTCACCACTTGCCAGAGGTGTCTAAAGTCCACAGATAGCTATTTCCACTGAATAGTGTTTATGAAAACATCCTTGTCAGTAAACATCCAGCCTCAGTGAACTTGAGCAAAATTTCCCTGCACGCACAGCACTGAAGGAGCCTTACATTTCCTGGCTTTCAACCCATCAGTTAGATCCCCAGTAAGATAATGTGACCTACGATGTATGGTGACAACCCCTGTGTTTCAGCCAAACAACATCGACCGCGTCCCAAATGGAACCCTATTCCCCCTTTAGTGCCCTATTTTTGACCAGACCACTACCCTCCCCTGGCTAGTTTCCTCACCCAGCAGAGCACAACTTAACAGCAACAGGAAGAAATATGACTTGTCAGCTTCTGTTTCAGAGTTGAGCTGTAAATTCCGTCATTTGTTCTGCAGCAAAACGCCGTCCTCTACCCCCCCTTGGGGATTCCACAAGTAGCCTACCCCTGTGTTTCAATCAATGGCGGTATACAAACCGGGGAGCGATAACATATCTGACTGAGTGAAAAGGAGTGGATTGATATAACTCAAAGGGAACGCGTTGACACTGTCTTGAATGTTCGATTTCCTCTTCAAGTGAAGAAACAGACATCATCAGACATCAGACGTCTCCCAGGCAGAGATGAGTCACGCACAACTTTTCTCCCTCTTTAGTGCACAAACCACCCTTCAAAACTGGCTCGAGCTTGTTTGCTCCTCGAACAAAATGGTAGGTTGTCTCCCTCGCTATTTACATTTTAAAAAGCGTCTGAAGAGCAGAATATTCAGAACCAAACAAGGTACAGTAATTATGTCTTGTCCTTCTGAGTGCTAGCAGAAATGCCAGTGAGCCATCCCTAGGCAACCGCACATTTCACTCATGGTAGAGAGGGTGCATTTTCCATTTAACAAAACGGATTTACTGAAAAGAGAAATCTCCTAGGGCCCTATAAAATCTGCGCTGCGGAAAAAGAGGACAGAATCACGGAATCCAGAAACACTTAACGGAATTCAACAATATATAAAAATGTATTGAATAGGAAATCAACATAATGTATTGAACTTATTAGAAAAGGCATACATTTGCTAAAGTTAATCATAAGACATGAACAAAATGCATCAGTGATTTGTATTTTCCTGCAAATTTCTGAAACAGCACAGGAATGCCTGTCTGTATGTGTTGTGTACAGTGCGCGTATGTCTAGTCTTCACTTTATGTAGCTGTTAGCGGTTAAAACACATTTTATAGGGCCCTAATACTATGAACGTATTGATGAGTAAAAGCTCTACTGTCAGTGTTAACCCCATGACAGAATATGGTTTTGAGTGGGTTCCAACGGGTAGGTTTGAGTTTGCCTAACTCACTGATTGAGCTTGAGTTCGCCTAACTAACCTGGGTAAATTTGAGTTAGCTTAACACACCTGGGGTCACAGAAGAAATCGGTGCTCTCTCCGTCCGTCCTCCACACTAGCCACTCTCTGAAGGACGGGTGGCAAAACATGCGTGTCTTGTCCCGTCGTTTGATGAGGAAAGAGGACAGCGTCTCCATGCACTGCTGGAAGTCGCCCCAGGGCAGCTCGCCGCTCACGGCACCCGCGTTGATGGCATGGAACAGCTGCTCATCTGTCATGGGGTGTAACGATGCCAACGCCACGTTGAGGATGGGCAGCGAGCGCTCGAAAGCCGACTGGGTCATAAACTTCATATTGCATTGGAGTAAGTAGAGCTCGGCCAATGACACGGGCACCACCTTGTAGCTGGCGCTCTTGATGACCAGGTGCCCCCTCTCGAACAGGTCCAGGGTCAGTTTGAGGTACAGGTAGGAACCCTGGCTGCGGGCAATCAGGTGGCTGCTCACCTTGCCCACGATGATAGGGTCAGCCTTGCCATTGAGGGAGATGTTGTTCATGATGTCCTTGCTGCCATTGATGCGGTACTGGATGTAGGCGTTGAGGTCCGTGTTGATCTCTTTGTTCTCGGGGAATTCGTCCAGAGAGATCTTGGAAAAGGGGAGGAGGCTGGTGATTTCCTACGGAAGACACAATGACATGGTTATTAGATTTACTACAGCACTTTAATAGCATGTTGTTACAGTAATCCCTCGTTTATCGCGGGGGGTTACGTTCCGAAAATGACCCGCGATAAGTGAAATCCGCGAAATAGAAAACTTTTTTTTTTTTTTTACAATTAGCAACTATTACATGTATACAAATACAGTGACTCACGTGTAGGCCGTTTCGTCGACATTATGGGTTTAGGAGATGTTCGAAATTACAAGATAATTTGGCCAACTTAATGTAAATTTGCCAAGCTGTTTTATGTACTACACATAACTGCACGAGACGACAAAATGATAGCACAATTCGTAGCATGTATTACAAGAAGCGGGAGTGAGTTTTTAGCGAACAAGATGCGAAGCACAATGCACCAAAAAAAAAAAAAAAAATGCATTATGAAAATCCGCGAAATAGCGAATCCGCGATAAGTGAACCGCGAAGTGGCGAGGGATCACTGTATATTATAAACTGGGTGGTTCGAGTCCTCCATGCTGATTGGCTGAAAGCTGTGTAATCAGATCGTATACCATGGGTGACAAAACATTTATTTTTACTGCTCTAATTACGTTGGTAACCAGTTTATAATAGCAATAAGCACCTCAGGGGTTGTGATATATGGCCGATATCCCACGGCTAAGGGCTGTGTCTAGGCATTCAGCGTTGAGTCGTGCATAAGAACAGCCCTTAGCCGTGGTTATATTGGCATATACCACAACCCCATCACACCTTATTGGTTAATTATATTATAAAATATTTGTTCTCCAGTACCATCACCCATACAAAATTCGATGTATATGTAAATGAGAAAGTGGGTAAAACAACTAGATGGTAATAGTACATGAAGTTCAATTGGTGGGACTTGCTTTAACTCTTTTAAAAAAATGGTGGTTGTGGTAGCAGTTTAAAAAGTAATATTTTACTATTTTAAGCGTTACATATAATCAGAGTTAAATGTAGTAAAATAATTGGTCTGATCACCTTGATAGACCACATTATCAACCATATTACTTTGGATTGTGAGTCAGTTGGATCACAAACATTTCTAAACTGCAGTTATTGAGTGTGAAAACAAAAAGAAGACAAAGTGATCTTCTGTCATAAAACGGGAATAAAAGGGAGGATCATGTGGACAACACTCTTAGGAAAGCAAAGCAACTCTCATTCAAGCTGTGGGTTTCAGATAAACAGATGCACGATTGACTGTTGTAAAATGTTCAGTGTAAAAGAAGTTTGATTTGAGTTGAATGATGTAATTATTAGAAAATTTTTGGCTACAATTTGGAAGAGAAATAGGATTGTGATCTAGTGATGACAGCTCTTTAAAGTATTTTTATGGTTATTGAAGAACTATGCAGAATAGGTTTGTATGCAGACCTACTGATAGCTAGCTGTTGTTCTAATAGATTAACTCTTTAGGCTAACAGTGAATACTTAAAGTACATTTCCTGAAGAAAATGTGGTGTGTGTTTGCTAGAATGTTTATAACTACAGTTGAAGTCCGGACGTTTACATACACCTTAGCCAAATACATTTAAACTCAGTTTTTCACAATTCCTGACATTTAATCCTAGTAAAAATCCCTGTCTTAGGTCAGTTAGGATCACCACTTTATTTTAAGAATGTGAAATGTCAGAATAATAGGAGAGAATGATTTTATTTCAGATTTTATTTCTTTCAGCACATTCCCAGTGGGTCAGAAGTTTACATACACTCAATTAGTATTTGGTAGCATTGCCTTTAAATTGTTTAACTTGGGTCAAACGTTTCAGGTAGCCTTCCACAAGCTTCCTACAATAAGTTGGGTGATATTTGGCCCATTCCTCTTGACAGAGCTGGTGTAACTGAGTCAGGTTTGTAGGCCTCCTTGCTTGCACACGCTTTTTCAGTTCTGCCTACAAATGTTCTATAGGATTGAGGTCAGGGCTTTGTGATGGCCACTCCAATACCTTGACTTTGTTGTCCTTAAGCCATTTGCCACAACTTTGGAAGTATGCTTGGCGTCATTGTCCATTTGGAATACCCATTTGCGATCAAGCTTTAACTTCCTGACTGATGTCTTGAGATGTTGCTTCAATATATCCACATAATTTTCCATCCTCATGATGCCATCTATTTGTGAAGTGCACCATCCCTCCTGCAGCAAAGTACCCCCACAACATGATGCTGCCACCCCCGTGCTTCACGGTTGGGATGGTGTTCTTCGGCTTGCAAGCCTCCTCCAAACATAATGATGGTCATTATGGCCAAACAGTTCTATTTTTGTTTTCATCAGACCAGAGGACATTTCTCCAAAAAGTACGATCTTTGTCCCCATGTGCAGTTGCAAACCGTAGTCGGGCTTTTTTATGCCAGTTTTGGAGCAGTGGCTTCTTCCTTGCTGAGCGGCCTTTCAGGTTATGTTGATATAGTACTCGTTTTACTGTGGATATAGATATTTTTGTACCCGTTTCCTCCAGCGTCTTCACAAGGTCCTTTGCTGTTGTTCTGGGATTGATTTGCACTTTTCGCACAAAAGTACATTCATCTCTAGGAGACAGAACGTGTCTCCTTCCTGAGCGGTATGATGGCTGCGTGGTCCCATGGTGCTTATACTTGCGTACTATTGTTTGTACAGATGCACGTGGTACATTCAGGCGTTTGGAAATTGATCCCAAGGATGAACCAGACTTGTGGAGGTCTACAAATCTTTTTCTGAAGTCTTAGCTGATTTCTTTTGATTTTCCCATGATGTTAAGCAAAGAGGCACTGAATTTGAAGGTAGGCCTTGAAATACATCCACAGGTACACCTCCAATTGACTCAAAAGATGTCAATTAGCCTATCAGAAGCTTCTGAAGCCATGACATAATTTTCTTCAATTTTCAAAGCTGTTTAAAGGCACAGTCAACTTAGTGTATGTAAACTTCTGACCCACTGGAATTGTGATACAGTGAATTATAAGTGAAATAATTTGTCTGTAAACAATTGTTGGAAAAATTACTTGTGTCATGCACAAAGTAGATGTTCTAACTGACTTGCCAAAACTATAGTTTGTTAACAAGAAATTTGTGGAGTTTTTGAAAAATGAGTTGTAATGACTCCAACCTAAGTGTATGTAAACTTCCGACTTCAACTGTATGTATGCTTTTGAAATATGTTATAGTAGTGGTAGTGTCGTCGGTAGTAATGGTGGTGACTGTTTATAGTTGGAAAATGTAGGTAGATAACAAGTTAGGATAGCTTGAACACATGAAAGATGGTTTGGTGTATATAGCTTGAACGGTTCAATAGTTAACGTTGGTAAGTTCTATTATGCAAATGTATGCTAATATATATAGTTATAGTCAATATATTTTTACAGAAAAATGCTAAATCAACTATAGAATTTACACCTAAGCGTATGCCCAGAATTCTAAATTAATATTCCACAATCATATCTCTCCTGACCACAGAAACGAGCGCAAAATTAAGAGCTAAACGGACAATCTTCTGTATCATGAGTGGATCCTCCAGCTCTTCTTATCAGCCCAAGGTCAGTAAGCACAGAGGGATAGCTGGAGCACTAAGCTATCGGCAGACACTCGCCACTGTGTTTGCTAACAAAGGCTTTGTGAACTGGGAGACTGAGCGCTGGAGACAGTAAGAGATGGGGCCATTGGGGACACTTTTAGCGGGCACGCTGTGGACACAGCCCACACTTCAATCACACTCCTCAGGGTCAGAGAAATCAATCCACCTTAATCCTGCTGCAATCTCCCTGCCTTTCTGGGTAATGCAGCCCAGAGATAACACCTTCTTCTCCGAGAGAGAGGGAGAGAGAGAGGGAGAGACCCGAAACGGAGGGAGAGGGAGAAGAGAGAGATAGAGAAAGGAGGAAAAAAAGAGACCGAAAACACACTGAATAATACACAGGCTGGACAAGGTGACTGTGAGCTAACACCTCACCTAAGAACACCTCACTGTTATAAGCCTGTCGGGTTAGCCATTGTGAACGACCTTCCCCCGAGATCTTGTTTACACTTTGGATGTGTGAGGATGAGGTAACACTCACCTGGCTCTAGTCTCCACTGATCCTACCTACTGCATACAGAAAGAATGGATTTATCCAAGAGCCTCCCTGGGGTTGCGAAATTACAGTAACTACCCAGGTTTTCTAGAAAATATACAGGTTTTCCAGATAGGATTCTGGATTTTCCTGCTCATTCCCTTCCACTTCCTTAATATTACCATCCGGGATTTCTGGAAAACCTGGGAAAGTTACCAGAATTTTGCATGTTTGAACTGCTTCCTCTGGTTGACTAATCCATCACCCTTTATACTTTATTTTTTGGGATGATGGATCAATATATTTTGACATGACATATAGCCTAATCCCAACTCAACCCAGAAAGCCCAACGAACATAAACCAGAGGAATCCTCTCTCTGGTCTAGCGGTTCCTAACACTAGCGGTTCCTAACACGGTACCTCATTTAAAACCTTAACCTAACTCCTAACCCTAATTGTAACCGTAACCGTAACCCAAACCTTAAACCTAACCCCTAAGCCTAAAATAGCCTTTTTCCTTGTGGGGGCCAGCAAAATGTCCCCACTTTTCCTGAGGACTTCTGGTCCCCACAAGGATAGTAAAAACAAACACACGCACACACACACACAACGGAAAGCATAGATAGATAAATGAGTGTTGCCTGCCATGCTCCTCTGACTGCAGTGCAGTGTAACTAACTATGCATTCTGACAGGTGGCGGGACCCGTGGCCAGAAAGAGCCATAGTGGCTGAGAAAGCATTCATGACTGGAGTTGGTACAGATATGGTTGTCAGTCAGCTGCCACATTATCCCAAAGCTCAGACTACAGGCTACATGGCCAGCCAAGGCAATCAGCCCAGCTTTAGTCCATCAGACCTGTCAAAACCGGGCCTCATCCAATGCAAAGAAGTGAATGCCAGGGCTACGTCTCAAATGGCACCCTATTCCCTATGTAGTGCACTACTTTCGATGGTTCACACCAGCGCTGATCTCAAAAGTAGGTCCCCGGTAGTATATAGGGAATAGGGTGCCATTTGGGACGCATCCCCAGCTCAGCTCCTCTCCTCCATTGGTAGACTTCAGTCTGTGGCTCTCATCTACGCGTCCCCTTGTTATGCAGCCGTTTCCCGGGTCACTGTTACAGCGCAACTTCTCCTACTCTCGTACCAGTACCGTTGTCAATGCACTCGACAGAAATGACACTTTGTAGAGGACAATGTATGACAGGGAAAAAACCCTTGTCAGGATCTGCCGGTGTTTGTGTCACTCAGTGAGAGAGGTATCAAATATTGATACCTACACATACCAACGGTGGTTGTAGAAGCATCTTATTCACTTGAATTCGGAAGTTCTGTCTAAGCTGTAAGCTGTGCTGAGATGGCACTTGAATTCAGTGAAGCTCCAATGGAGTGCTGTCGATTCAAGGAATTCATGAATTATACCATAGGAGATCAACACGAACACCTCTATGGAAATATTTAGAAGCTAACAATTAGGCAGAATACATAATATCCTTCTCATTAAGTAATTTGTACATGACTTGTACAATATTACGCCATCTACAGTGGGAGTAGGGTTGCAAAAATCTGGCAACGTTCCCAAAATTCCCAGCTTTACCAGGAGTCCTGGTTGGAGGATTCCGGATTTCCTGCTTATTACCTCTTGATTCCTGGGAAATTGGGGAAAGTCACTGGAATTTTGCAACCCTACTTGTACAGTATTACATCATGTACAGTTGGAGTGTTCCTCACCAGTAGGTTGACTCGGACAGTGACCAGCAGTTTGAGCCAGGAGGGGAATTTAGAGATGATCTTAGTGATGAAGGAGGCGATGGTGTCTCCATAGTCTGGCTTGTGGAACTCTGCCTCGTTCAGCCCGTCTATCAGGATGATGTGGTCTTCCTCGGGAATCTTCCTCTCTGAAAACACCAGAGAGGGGTCAACAGGGGTCACGGTGGAAAGAAACAAATTGAAAATTCACAAACCTTAACGGTCAAGTTGATAAATGCAAACCCTCCAGGTCAAGCCAACATGACATATTGCAGAGGAGTTTAATATAACCCTTTTTTTCTTCTTTCTTTTTGGCTCATGAAATACAGACAGACATACAAGCTACTGCCAGAATATACAGTAGTATGAGAGTAAAACATTAGTTGGACACCATACTCTACAGACAACCTTGTACTGAGATACATGAGACTACTGACATCTCTCTGTACTGCTGTGCCTTGCTGTGCCATGCGTCTTCTTTTAAGAATGTTTCCTCTACTATTCTAACACATCTCCAAAGCAGCTAGCGCAGTGATGAATGAACGTGAGTGCGTCGGCAGCCGTATCCACAGTGCAGTGCGCTAAACTGCTGTGTGGTGAGACCGCAGCGAGGAAGTGCTCTACTTCACTGCAGTATCTCAGCCAGACTTTCACAGTGCTGGAAGGGCAGGGTCCTTGAGCACTTACCCCATGGCACCCTACTCCTTATATACAGTAGTGCATTACTTTTGTACAGGGTTCATAGGGGTACTGGTCAGAAGTAGTGCACTACGTACACTCTTAGAAATAAAGGTGCTATCTAGAAACGAAAAGGGTTCTTTGGCTGTCCCCATAAGAGAACCCTTTGAAGAACCMTTTTTGGTTCCAGCTAGATCTTTTTTTGGTTCCAGGTAGAACCATTTTGGGTTCCATGTAGAACCCTTTCCACAGAAGGTTCTACATGTAATCAAAAAGAGTTATCCTATGGGGACAGCCAAAGAACCATTTTGGAACCCTTTTTTCTAAGCTTGTAGGGAATAAGATGCCATTTAGAACACAGACTCAAAAGAGTTCTCCTACTGGGACAGGCGAATAACTATTTTGGAACCCTTTTTTCTAAGAGTGTAGGAAATAGGGTGCCATTTGGAACACAGACCTTTTTCTGGGGTTCCTCCTTACATTCAGCATCAACATTGATGATCAGAAACACAGACAAATGTGGAGATCTCAACTCCTCTCCTAGTAGGAATGTCAAATCAGATTTGCACCAACCAAACCCCCTCTAAAACTTTATTCTGTAAAATAAAGTAAACCAGAAGTTTTTCTTTATTTTTGCAAAGCCTCAAGCCTAGGGTTGGCTAAGTCCTTTCTAATATGGCTGTGCAAAGCGCCGATGCAAGTTTCTCGTTTTGACGGAGTGGACAAATCAACACGTTTTTTCTTCCTTATCAAGCCCAAGCGACCAGGTCAATCGAACAGGCCATTCATTTCAATAAGGAACGGTGGGAGTCATGAGGGGAGGCGGCATGGTGGGGAGGGCCCATCACGGTCCACCCTAACATCACAGGAGAGCTGCTGCATGCCTTGTCTGCCCACTCCTCTGCTCTGTGCCCTGCACATTGATTCCCATTCTTTTCCATCTCCATCATACAAACACTGGGTTTATCTATATTGGCTGTTTAGGCTCCTGCAATAACATATTGATTCAGCGTAGAGCACGAGCACGGGGAAACTGGTGGGTCGTGTGTGTGCGGAACGGACCATGATGACCTTGAGATAGTTGTGTGTGTGTGTCTGTCTGTCTGTCTGTCTGCCTTGGAGAGATACACTATATATACAAAAGTATGTGGACACACTTTCAAATTACTGGATTCAGGCTATTTCAGCCACACCCGTTGCTGACAGGTGTATAAAAGTGAGCACACAGCCATGCAATCTCCATAGACAAACACTGGCAGTAGAACGGCCTTACTGAAGAGCTCAGTGACTTTCAACGTGGCCCCGTCTCTCCCCGGTCAATAACCGGGGCAGCAACTGAACAACTGTTATTGTGAAGTGGAAACGTCTAAGAGCAACAACGGCTCAGCCATGAAGTGGTAGGCCACACAAGCTCACAGAACGGGACCGCCGAGTGCTGAAGCCACTGGAAGCAAGGTCAGCACAAGAACTGTTCAATGGAAGCTTCATGAAATGGGTTTCCATGGCTGAGAAGCCACACACATGCCTAAGATCACCATGCACAATACCAAGCGTCGGCTGTAGTGGTGTAAAGCTTTCCGCCATTGGACTCTGGAGCAGTGGAAACGTGTTCTCTGGAGTGATGAATCACACTTCACCATCTGGCAGTCCGACGGACAATTCAGGGTTTGACGGAAGCCAGGAGAGCGCTACCTGCCTGGATGCATAGTGCCAACTGTGAAGTTTGGAGGAGGAGGAATAATAGTCTGGTTCTGTGAGCGCTGAGCCAGGCCCAAACGCCCAACATCATTGCCCAACCTCACTAATGCTCTTGTGGCTGAATGGAAGCAAGTCCCCGCAGCAACGTTCCATCATCTAGTGGAAAGCCTTCCCAGAAGAGTGGAGGCTGTTATAGCAGCAAGGGGAGGACCAACTCCATATTAATGCCCATGATGTTGGAATGAGTTGTTCAACGAACAGGTGTCCACATAGTTTTGGTCATGTTGTGTACAATATTCATAAGACGCAGGCTTCCTTAGAGACGCTGTATTCTTCTGTCATGACGACAATAACAATGTACCGCTAACCATTTAGCGTAACATCAATTAAAATCAATGCCATGTCAGAGCAAACACAGAGTGGCTACGCTAAGCAATTAACAATGTCCCTGCAGACCTTTCTCCCTCAGTACGGCCAGAGCTTAACCCATTTCAGTTCCTTTGTGGAAGAAATGGAACCCTCATTTATTTCAGCTAGTTGGACGAAGTGAAAAACACAGTAAACGGTCTCTGGAGTGACCATAGGTAGCCAGTCTGCGATTTTTTACGAGACCGAAGGGCACCTTGGAACGGTCAGTATTTGTCTCTCTCTACACAGTCTAGACTGTAAATCTGAGCAAACCTGTGGTTCAGTTATTTAGAATACACTTGCTAGAAACCCTGAGCCACTGAACGCCTAGATTATAACATCGGGAGTCCTTTTGGACCATGAACCCCAGTGACAGTGAGACAGTCAGATATGAATGAACCTAGGTGTAACTAGCTTAGCATCGTACCCTTGCGGAGGTTGGCCAGAGGTTCCAGCACGCCCCTACGGAAGGCTGCCATAGGGTCCTGGACACAGGAGCGCAGACTGAGCATGCTCTGTAGATGGGGTTCCTTCAGCAGCAGTTCTCTGTAGGCGGTGAGCTGGGGTGCTCTGCACAGCAGGGCGGCGATACTGTGCACAAACTCTGGCACCAGGCAGGTGTAGGTGTTGTCAGCCTGGCAGTAGTGATACGCAACCACCTGGACAGGAGAAAAGAGAGGGAACAATTGTTTAGCAACTTTAGTGGCTTAAAATGTAAGAGACCTTTGCTGTTTTACAAAACCATACTTTAGTGTCAACTATGAGTAGCTTATATTGTTCTTGGTTTAAGTCTGTAAAAATCTGTCTGTGTGACCTCAAAGTCCTTGTGAAGCCAATAGGCTTGTTGACTACAAGGCATTTGATGCAATACAGCAGCTCGGTATAGCGACTAAGCTGTTCCTGACCTCATTCCACTGCTGCCATTATACAATCGAATTTGGAGGTTAATATACAGAAGCCAAAATGCTATTTGTTAGTCTGAAACCAAAGCTGGGACTTGAAGGCATGTCCTTCAGACGCAACCCTTACGAAAAAAGATTACAGTCAGACTGCAGTTTAACTGTACTACAATGCAGTATAACTGCAGTTAAAGTGCAGTCTAACTGTAGTATGCCGCAAATACTTCTTCCAAAATAACACAGTTTGTTTATTAGAGTCATTTTTCAGTGTAACTGCAGTTACAGTGCAGTATAACTGCAGTTCAACTGCAGTACACTGCAGTTATTCTGGAATTACTTCGTCCAAAATACCACAGTCGACTTCAGTTACTACACTTTTACTGCCGTTTCAAAACGGCAATCTTTTTTTGTAAGGGATTTAATTGGCCGACTCTAAACCAGACACACATAACCCACTCTAACCCACCTAAGCAGGGCATATTCAATAGGGACAAAACAGAAGACAACGGGCCGAAACAGAGCAAGCCTACTTGAATTGTCCAACAATAAACGTTTGTTTTCTTTTTCGGAAGCAAAATGTTTTGCTACGCTGTGAGCTAATGAATAGGACCCAGGTGTCATCCCCTACTCAGATAGAGGGTCTGATGATCAACAGGCTGAAGCAAAGCTCAACAACCTCCGCTAACCTCCCCAAAACACTGGGCCCTAGGAGCTCCATGTGCTGCCTGTGCCTTGTGCTGAACAGGTTCTGCTGTGCTCACGGACACGGACATCTGATTTGGACAGGGGGCGGTGGGACCCTGGGGATCTGTGGCTCTTTCTCTGTGTCCTAATTGCAGTCAAACCTGGAGGAGCTGACACACTTTACAGGTACAGCAGGACAGGAGGAGCAGGTGACTGGCTAGTTACTACCGCACCTTAGCTCACCACATAGCAATCCTACCTCTGCATGGGTCTACTGCAGAAAGGAACTGCAGCCCTGCAGTCTGTCCCCAGGCAGGCACAATGACGTAGACGTCCCCGAGAGGTCAGAGAAACAGTTCGCCCAGAACACCAGTCTCAGAACCGCACATTCACTATCAGATGAGAAATAGATTCTAAATATGTCCACGCAAATGTCTTAGACCTGACCGTCGAGTAAATCATGCCATTGTGTCATTTGCAATGGGAGAAATATAACACTAGCCAAACTATAAATCAAGGATAAGCACTTTAGCTGTAGCAAAGTAGTGCGCTAAAACCCAGGATGATCTCTGTCACTTAGTTCCAAATGGCAGAGGAAGTTGGCACACGATTGTAGCCCAGGACGAGGGAAAGAGGACCTTGAGGCACTGGCCTGGTCGCTGCCATTACGGCTGTTGCCTTCATCATTTCCAATTATGTATTATTGAATCGTCTGCTTGATAGCGTTTTTTCCTGTTTGGACAGACTAGGTTACTAGGGATGGCTTTGTCCAACACCAACTCAGGGGGGAGGGGCATTTTTTCACTGGGCATAATAATAAAGAGGCCGAAGCGCCGACCATTGCCAAAGTACTGCTACCATCTCTACTGCCAAGACAGCCCCCAAAACGAACCTCGAGAGGTGGTCTGAGTTTGGTTCACTTGAATTCCACGGTTTGGTTCCCTTTTTTATGGCAATGTGAACACAAAGCTCCCCAGGTTCGCCTGTCATTATTTCCGCACCACACACTAGACTACTGCAACACCGTTTCCCCTGCCATAAACCCTCTCATTGGTGCCACAAAACAGAGAAGATGATTGGATATTGATTAGCGATTGTCAAGAATGCACATCAATTACAAAATATGTGTTTTAGTTTATAGCTCAGATTATTTGTTTGCAATATGTGATTCATAGGCGAAGAGAGCTTCATCAGCTGTTTTTTCAATTGTGGGGTTTGAGTAGAGTGTGAAGACAACAACATATTTGGTGAGAATCACAGCATATGGTACAAAATCCCTTCAACCTCTTAAAGGTGGAGATAATTATAGCAGTAATTACAGAATGATTTCATCTGCAGTTATTCTTCTGCTTTTTATTCTGTTACCAATCTTATTTACATGTTAATAAAGTTCAGAGTTCATTTTAAAGAGGACTGAGATCGGTTCTTTTAATGAGTTGAATACGTGAAAACACTGAGACAATGAAGTGAAACGAGAGGCTACGACAAATCCTTTTGGAACAATAGAGAGCTGTATCGGAGAGAGAACCTAGCCTCGCTATCCATATAGCGTGCGGCTGTGAGAAAGACAATACTGTTAAGACACTGGGCGAGCGGTGTTGTGTTCTGAAAAGACACAGATGTAAGCAGATGTCCATTGTCGGGGATGGATCAGAAGGAAAGAGAGGACAGCAGCTTGCTAATCAGAAACGGTTTCACTGTACAGCTACTCTGACAGGGAGGATTCAGGAACAGTGAGGTACAATGTCTCCCAGGTGTGGACCATATTCCACCTTATGCAGGCCACTCTACCTCATCAAAGAGACATGAACATCTGGTGTTTGTCACATCTTTCCAGGTGATTCTCCGCAGTACAACTGAACGTTTCCAGAGTCGTAAGTGAATGTCATTCATTTCAAATTCAGGGACAAAACCTTCAAGTGTGATTGTGCTCATATAAGTGAATCAAGCGATACCGGTGCCTTATTGCAACTGCAAAAGCCTACCAAATACTGTACTTTGCAGACGCATAAGTGAGTGCCCTGGATAACAGGGTGACTTTGAAGAGAGGCATCTCCTTTTTATTTAGCCGTGATGACTGTTGAAATAACTTCACAGTCATAACATGGAGAAAGAAAGCAGGCCCCTCTGACACTATTTTCTATAAGACTTCAGAACCCTTTATATGATTTAACAGCGTTAGGGACAAGGGTGAATGAAATGCCTTGGAATGTTTCAGTCATGCTTGCGTTCAATAATGTTTCAACTCGAACTGGCTAGCTACTGTCCTTGTTTGTTGCGATTGAACGGCAAAGACACACCCAAGAAACACCCACATCAAACCACACCCCCAAGACAAATCTCGTTTCCCTTCTAGCATTTCTTAATGAGCATTGATGAAAAACAAGACCAAATCAGGAAGTGCAGTCACCCATTAAGTATTTCTAAAAGTCCCACAGTAATGTTTGCAAATGGCATGCTAAGCTGCAAGCTGGATAGTGGCACAGCTTTCTTCTCACAGACGGAAGGGAATAAATATGAGGCTATAAAATAATATGCGAAATAACAGATGGATATTTAAAAAGCTGTGGGAAGGGGAACTGTGAATTGGAACAATTAGGTGGTGAATATATAAGCTGTAATCACGYTTTAAACTCAGCAGGGTACCTCAGAGGCAATTTATACCTGAGCAGATCCACTTTGTTAGGCTACTATGTGTAAATGGATGGTGATACTGAAAACACTGTTCATATTTTAACCGTAAAGGATAGGCTCCTTATTGAACTACACACAAATAACAACAAGTTGCATAGCCAAGCCATAATATACATACATGATGGTGGAATAAATAAACCCATAAATAAGCCATTCTGCATTGACAGTCAGCTCAGATTGTAGGAAGCTGCTATCTCCATGTTGTGAACTGTGAGCCACAGCCTTCCGATTTGGGCAATTTACCATACCTGACGTCTTTTTGACCACACTGCTAACATGTTGCCCTGGCAACACCGAGGTTATCTGTGTCCCAAATGGCACCCTATTCCCTTTATAGTGCACTACTTTTGACCTATATTGGGAATAGGACGCCATTTGGGACGTTGCCAGAGTCGAGTCCTAGGGGAGTCTGGCCCGACACATCATGTGCCTCTCTCTGTGAACGACAGAAGAGTGTCCCAGGCAACCACAACATGTTAAGGACACACAGTGAGCTTCTCACTCTCTCCCTCTCCATTGTCTTGGAACCGCCAAGCTGACAGCTGGGCCTGAGCGACTACACGTTGGATATGATGTCCATTCGATGAGGGAGAGTTAAGAGGAATGGTTATTTAACTAAGCCCAGGGCTCGCTGCAAATCAAACTGGCCCGTGATGTGAGAATTTATTTAACAGGGACTCTGTGATTGTCTTTCATAAACATCCAGGACCCCAGGGACATTTTTATTATTCACTCGCTTCATATAAAAATAAATGAATGTAAACAAACATAAATCAACTGAGTGCCGCATGCAGCATTATGTTTTTGGTTAAAACCCTAATAAAGACTAACGGAAACACAGCCTGGACATGAAAGGACGAGAGTCAGAGAGGCCCCAACAGCCTCCCTCCCTAAACCTCAGGTGGTGGATTGAGGGATGAAATGAAGGACAGGGGAAGTAGACTGAGAGAGAAGGGAATACTTGCCTCTGCAGTACTTCATTAGTGAAAGTGAATGGGAGCTCTTGGGACCWTGGACACTCATCAAATTCTTGCTATTCTGAGCACAAAGATACACTTCACAGTAGCAAAATGTCTTCCTTGAACCTGCCTGGTGAAATGAGACAATGCTCAAAAGCCGTCATGTGTAATAAACACATTTCCATGCCAACAAAAGACCAACTTWAAAAAAAAATAGAAGTTCCCTTCTAATCTCAAAGGGAGTGTCACAAATAGCACCTTATTCTCTATATAGTGTTACTTTTGACCAGAGCTCTCTCTGTGATTTGGGACACTGACAAAGTCACAACAACAACATTCCCAAAGGTTGGGTTGGGATATGAGCTGTGATCTGGCCAGGTGAACTTCCAGTACCTTGGTGGCCAGTCGTTTGACGGCCTCCTCCTTGCGTCTCTGGATCTCTGGGGTGCCGGGACAGCTGTTGTTCCTCAGGGTGTTGGTGGCGCTGGGGGGCGGGGTGGGCTGGGGCGGCTGGCTGAGGGGGAGGTCTGTGCTCTGGGTGTCACCACCACCTGGAAGGAAGAGAGAGAGAATCAGGGGCCATCAACAGGAAGACTCACTGTGAAGACTCTACTGCTGGTTCAGGTGCAACCATGGCCGCATCCCAAATGACAACCTATTCCATTTGTAGTGCACTACTTTTGACCAGCGCCATAGGGCTCCCGTAAAAAGTAGTGCACTACGTATATATTGAATTGAGTGCTATTTGGGACGAATCCCAATACTTGTCATTGTTTGACAAATCAATACATTTCTGATTCTCACAATGATTATATATTCTCATTCGTACAGAATAACCTTGCGGGAATGTGTGGAAGATTTACACGTAGCATACAGTGTTAGAACGTCAAAACTCGTGATAGCATTTCAACGACATCAGTGCAACCAAGGCTGTGCCCTTCTTGTGTTCAGAAACATACAGTAGTCTACACCAACGATAGATACTTCCTGTCAGAAGAGCTCCTGAACATTTGATAGAGGAAGATCCTCTGTCACTACTATACATGTTGATGGATTTAACCGCACATTAACCGCACATAATCTCCTTATAGACCACCCAAAAAATAACGGTTCTAACCGTCAAGGCAGCGTGTGACTGTGGATGCATCCCAAATGGCACCCTATTCCCTATATAGTGCACTACTTTTGACCAGAGCCCTATAGGGTGCCATGAGGGATGTATACTGTGACTGGATGACGTGCCTGAAATCCTGTTGTCCTTGCCAACACTACCACTTTATTCTCATGTTAGGGTCACACCCTATTCCCTATATAGTGCACTATCTTAGACCAGTGCATATAGGGGTCTATTAAAAAGTTGTGCACTATATAGGGGTGCCATTCGGGATGTAACTAGGGGTTACTTCGTACTTTTGGGTGATGCGCTGGGGCTGTTGGAGGCGATCTGCCGCATGCGGCCGCCATGACAGCTGAGCGCCACCAGCCGGGAGATGACAGCTGTCTTGCCGAAGCCCACATTGCCTATGACCACGGCGCCGCGGCTCTCTCCGGCCTCACCGCCGCCCTTCAGCATGTCCTCTAGCTGCTGGAAGAGCCAATCGCGGCCCACGAACACTGAGTCTGTGGTGATGCTGGGCACCTCGAACAGCAGCGGCTTGAGCATGATGTCCACCGGCTTGTAGGGAGCAAAGCGGGCTGGAGGAAACCAAATAAAACAGACAAACATTTATTCAGTGAGGGTTCATAAGAAAATAGTTCATATATAATGCATGGTACATTTACACAGGTGATGAAAAGCAGCTAGGCTAAAAAGTAAAGAGACAGGTTTCTGGTGTAAAGACAAGCCTTGAAACTGTTTTTGGCACTGATTAGGGAACGTCTCTACATGAAACACTGTTTACACCTGCGCTGTTGACCATACCTTTTCATCTGTTTCCTCTGAAAGCCAGCGCTCAGCCAAAATGATGTAATATGAAGCAATGTTCAACATTTCTGTAGATTGCGAAACTGACACTCACGCTCAGAATGTGGAGCCCGAGCCCTAGCACCATCGACGATAATCAATATATTTTTCTCCTGGAATTTCCTCTGAACCGTCTTTGTTGTGTCTCACTCTCACACCATTTGAGGAATATAAATATCCCTGGCTCTGACATGTCAGTTAATCAGAACCACAAAACACTGTCTGTCTGTCTGTCTGTCTAGAGCGGTTGTAGTCTGATAAGTGCTGCATGTCAGCCAGGCGATAAACACCTGCTGCAGGCCAAACATTCTTCTCAGGGCTGTTGAGGGGGAGGAGGGGAGATGCCTGGGCTGCAGTCAGTGTCCACCACACAGCTAGAGAAACAGAGTGGGCTATTTTTTCTCTGCAGCCCCCCCCCCCGGCTCTCTCTTCATCATTGCCATCTCTATCTCTCTCTACCATCTCTCTCTCTCTCTCTATTCCTCTCTCAGTCTGAGCTATGTACAGCTAGCTCCATTGGCTTGGCCAATTTGTGAGTGATTTTCAACAGGGCAGCTAACTTCAGCGCCGATTATTTCTCTGCCCCGCACACACACCTCGGCTGCATGAGAGAGAAACATCAGTACTAGCCGCAGTACCTGACCACAGCCAGTCCCCTCTGTCTACTGAGCGATGTACTCTGAGAATAGAGGTTTAGTTGGAGAAGTTACTCAACTTCATTCAAACAGCCATTGGCAATCATGTAGGCGGATGGCAAAGGTTTGCAATTTATTTTCTTTTTTTCCATTAGACTGCTTAAAGTGTCTGGAAAGCCAAACACATAATGTTCATAAATGTGGACTGTTGCACAACTTTCTGTCCATGGGGACATTTTACATAATACTAACAACTCTATACTGACAGCGGCAGTGAAAACAGAAGGGTTTTTAAAAGAGGGTTAAATAGTTTTGCGAGCATTTAATGATGTAATATTACATTATTCATGGCGTGATCAAATATTAACTCTGTGGTATTTCAGCCAAGACTGGGATTTATACTAGGATAATATAAAAGAGTAATGTGCACGGTGCCAACGGAATAGCTGCTGTTTGAATAGCTGCTCTAAGGACAGGCCTAGTCGTTGAAAGGATATTGTGGGTGTACCACTATGTTGTAGCCATTAGGAAACACAGGATATGCTTTTCTGTGTTCTATGGAATAGGTTTACATTTTCCCCTATGTTTCACTTATACATTTGGTGTGCACTATAGTGGCCCTTGTTCTATGTTCTTAGTAGCTAGTTACTGTACACTATTCCCTATGTCGTGCACTACAAAGGGCCCTGGTCAAAAGTTGTGAACTATTTATTTTACTAGGCAAGTCAGTTAAGAACAAATTCTTATTTTCAATCACAGCCTAGGGTTAACTGCCTTGTTCAGGGGCAGAACGACAGAGTTTTACCCTGTCAGCTCGGGGATTTGATCTTGCAACCTTTTCGGTTACTAGTCTGACGCTCTAACCACTAGGCTATCTGCCGCCCCAAACTATATAGGGAATAAGGTGCGATTTGGGATGCAGCATTGGTGTACAGTGCCCATGCTGTTAGAGTGGTAGTTATGAAGCATACCTTTAGAGTCCTGTGGTGCCCTCCCACCTGTGTTATGCCAGGGCAGCCGAATGGACGTCCGCAGAGGAGTATTACGTTGTTCATCAAGATAGCTCAGGTCTTCCAGCTTGGTCGAACTGGTGGCTGCAGAGAAAGAGAGAGAAAACAATGAGATAATGTGTGGGATATGAAAAAGACAACGAGCCTTCATGATTGGACAAAATCAGACAAATGGCCATGAACAGTTCCTGGATCACAAGCTAAAACCAATCATGGAAAACATGTCACTGGGGAAATCCAGGGCTTGTCCTTAATACGCTGAGAGAGAATAGAGGAGTAGGACATGTATCAGATGGGAGACACAGATCCAGGCCGACATCTCGATGGCAGGATTTCAGGCAGAGGAAAGGGAACGGTGGACCCTGGCATTGACAGTTCCCTGGAGGTGGTGTGGATTGGGCATTGGGCAGCCAGGTAAAGTACAGCTGACAGGAGAGAAGAGGAGAGGAGCAACCATCCCCTATCCCCCCTAAAATCCCCCATCCCCCCAGCCTGATCCAACCTGACAGCTGACGATTCAGAGAGAGGAGAGGTCTGTCCCCATTGACACTCCTGTGTGCTGGAGTACAAACAGAGCTAGTAACAACCTAAACACAACCAGTATCCTTCCCAAATGGCACCATATTCCATGTTACCAGGGCCCTGGTCAAAAGGAGTGCACTTACATTGGGAATGTAGAAACAGCCCTGATACGAACGTCAGGGAGGACTGCACACAGCGCCAACAGACACATTTACTAACTAAAGTCAGCCTTACTACAGGGATTACTGCCTGACAACATACAGTAGGCTACAGCAACAACATTACAGAGAGAACTCACAGACAGCACCTAGACCCAGAGAACATGCGTCATGAAGGAAGAATGACTACAAACAATACCTGTCATGATCAGAACTAGAAGTGATAACAAACACTAGCAGTTTGCTGTACAGAACTCGTCCTCCATCTCTACCTACCATCCTCGGTCTATGAAACCCACACACGGGGACAGACAACGTGAAACAAGGTCTCGGGTGTTCCAGGCAACAATGAAATCACCATGGAGACCCGGCTATCCTCAAGCCGGCGTCCTGTTTAACCCCTAAAAGTCTAAGCCTAACATATAGAATTGTTTTAAGATGGCCATACCATGGATCATTTAGCTATTTGATTGAGAATTTTAGGACCCCTGTAGGTATCAAAAGATAAAATATTGTATTTGGCCTTTACTACTATAGCTCAAAGAAACGCATTGAGTAACACATTCTTAAATGGCAAAACAGACACACAAAAAAATGTATCATAAGGAATAAGGTTTTGAAGTGTCTGTCCTATATCTAAGAGATAATAAAGGGCAGGAAATATATGTATTTTTTTGCACAAAACGACCATAATTCCATGTTACCGGGTTACCATCAGACGGGTCCAATGACACTTATGGGGGTCGTAGAGCAAAACAGAGAACAACATTGTGTCTGTGAGTCTCATCTTTCCATAGAGTGGTCATATTAGTTAGTAGGCCAAACCGTTCGGACGCTACAGACAAAGTAGCTCTGCCACTTTCCACCGCAGGTGCGGAGGGCCGACATTGGCAGATGCGGTGGATTGAGATGCAGCCCATGCATAAAAATCCAGGTATCTCTAGCTTAAACAGACGGATTTGGTCTTTATCATGTTAATTAGATTGACGCACAGGTGTTGTCTGGGATTTGAACAACAACTCCATCACCCTGCCACTTTTTTGGTAAACAGCTAAATGGATGTACCAATTCAAGATTGTGCCTTCAACAGGAAAAATCAAAGCCCTTCTCTCTCACTCTCTACTCCATAAGCGTCAGCTGAGCCGGGAGGACAGACAGGACAGTGAGAGACTTTCCTCCCCAACTTCCTCTGAGGAATGTTCTCCTAATTAGAGAGCCAGCTGGTGACAACAGAGCAGGCAAGGCAGCATGCATCAATAGAAACATTTATGTAAAAAAGACCTCATTGTTAGTCTACCCAACTATCAACCTGTTGATGTGAATTTCATTTCGGCCACGAAATTAGAATAAATAAATGCTATACTCTAATTTAACATGAGAGATCACTTCACACAATGCAGCCAAAATGTTAAACCGCTCGTTGCTCTCGAGTTCAATTCTCACAACTGCCAACCTGCTGGTGCTGGGCAGTGGGTCCCCCTGGTATCACCACACTAGAAGCTGAAGTAGCTACTTACAGTCAGTCAGCGGCAGCAGAGCCAGAGAGCTGGGCAGGACAGCAGCAGGTATTTAAAAACACTCCTCCTCATTCCCGGCAGGTAGTAGGCAGGCAGGCTGAGAGGCAGGCAGGCAGGGCGGAGGCCCTTTGTGGAAAAGCTCCACAGAATTATTCTCCCCAGTGGGCTGGACGCTCATCAGCGTACCCAAGTGAATCTTCTGCCCCAGCGCCCCCCATCCATGTCCAGGCACACTGGCTGCATTCAACTGGTGACTGCGCTTGGCAGTCCACAAGCACCGCTTTCTCTCCCTCTCCCTCTCTCACAGCATCCACAGCATTAGCAGCGCTCCGCGCAAAAAGAATGCGGGTGCTTTACGAGATTGTCCCCCCCACCCACATGGATTTTTGGCAAGCGGAGGAGGAAAAGAGGGTGAATAAAGCAGGGGATAAATGAAAGGTGGGAATACGGTGAGAGCTGCTCCCCTCCAACGTGGCGGATTACAGTTTGCATCGGGCAGCCGGACTCGCAGAGGAATTAATCAATGATCCTCCCTGTTCTGCTTTCACAGAGAGAGAGAAAGGAAGAGGGGGGTGAGGTGTGTGGAGAGAGAGCAAGCGATAGAGACAGAGAGAGAGAGAAAGGAAAGAGAGAGAGCGGAGAGCAGGGCACAGGAGGAGAGCAGGAAGGGGGTAGTGACAAGCCGAGAGGGAGAATGATGTAAGGGAGAGAGGAGTGAGAGACGGCAGGAGGGAGGGGGACAGGAGAAGAGATGGAGGGAGGGAGAGAGGGGAGTGAAGTCCGTGCGGCGTTCCAGCTCTAGCGCATCAGTCATGCCCCCTGCTGACATTAGTGGACTGCAGTGAGATCCTTCTCTCTCTCTCCCTTCTCTACCTCTCTCTCTTCCCCCTCTCTCTACCATACTAGGCCCATTTAATATCGGTATCCCTGTATAATCTGCCAAAGCCATAATAATGATATTTTGAAGCAGACATATACCGTTGTTTGTTAGTGCTAAAACCAAAGAAGGTAATTCACGAGCCAGTGTAACTTGTTTCAGAGTGGTGATAGGGATGTCTCGCAGATGCACTGAGCCATTACATGCTCTTTGATTTTCACCTGTAACAGAGCTCCTCGCAGCCGGCACCATTTCCCTCAACACAAAACTGGAAATCCTCTCTAGTTTAAAAGAAGAATACTTCTGCTCTGAAGTCCTCTTCCTTGTTTTCCACATATGTTTCAAGCCCCAACTCTCGCTCCCTGCTTCTCGTTCTCCCTCTCATTCTCTCTCTCGCCCTCAATCTGCGTTAACCTCTCTGTTTCTCTCCTCTTCCTTTTCCGACAGCAGATCCTTCCTGGTTGATGTCATAGCGTGTATGAGTATGATACCTTGAGGTCTGTGTGTCGGGAGGAGCTTTGAAGCTCCACAGATGTGTCAGGATGTGTCCATTCTGATGAAAATGGTCTGCCCTTTACATCCCTCAGTTCTCTGTCTCCTGGGTTGGAGCAGGAGGGGGGCTGAGCTGAACTGTTCTGCTGCTGGGAGTGTCACTTTGCCTGCACCCGTGCACCAGCCCCCAGTACTTGCTATTTCCCAAATGGCAACCCTGTTCTCAAAAGTAGTGCACTATTTAGGGAACAGGGTGCCACAGGGGTCTTTTCAAAAGTAGTGCACTATATAGGGGGGAATAGGGTGCCAATTGGGACGCGCACCATTGTTATTTAGTGGGCTCTTGTATAGGCTTAATGCCTCCAGAAGACTTCTGGCATCTCCCAGACTGCCACCTCAAATCCCTCTCTGACCCGCCACGCAAATAGGCCCAGAGCTGGAATTGAGTAAGTGGAAAATGGAATAGAAGTGTCTTACACAAAGGTTTTGACGCGTAACCAAGTAAACAGATTACGTTTGATTCCTCGCTGGTTGTCGCTGGCTGGCGAGCAATTTGCTTGTTGGTTCATAATACAGACGAAAACACAAGAATATGAAAAAAAAAGATGAGAATGCAACATCTTGCATAACACATGATTTTCTCTGTTATTTTGTTAGCAAACATGAACCCTTTTATTTATCACACTAAGACATGAAGGAATATACGAGGAGTACGTTGCTCCACTAGTGGGCACCGACTGTGCTTTGATCTAACCTGTTAGTGTGGCACAGGGAGCACACACTGCAGACCACATAGCAGAATATAGAAGAGCTGTAAAGCAGACCAGAGCACAACATCTTCACTGGAGCCCTGCAGTACAGTACCTGCATTCCCCACAATGCTGGCCAAGCAATACAGGCAAACTACATATATGTACGGACTCAACTCAATATCAATGCTATAAGAAATCATTAACAATCACAGAAATAAAATGGAGGAAAATGAGGATCAGGATTTGTATTTTATTTGAACCTTTATTTAACTAGGCAAGTCAGTTAAGAACAAATTCTTATTTAGAATGACGGCCTATGGGACCTCCAATCACAGTCGGTTGTGATACAGCGTGGATTCAAACCAGGGTGTCTGTAGTGACACCTCTAGCACTGAGATGCAGTACCTTAGACCGCTGCACCACTCAGGAGCCCAGGATATATCAGACATATTCCTGACATGTAGTACAGTCAGTTCTAGCTAATTCAATTCAGGGTGTACCGAGCCAAACTGAGCCAGTCAATGTCTAGATATGGTCGGAGGTGACAACATGGACTCCATGTGAACCCTCAACATTAGAGAAGAAGTGAGCGGAGGAGTATTCAGGGAACAGTGAGACTCCACATACACACTCTCAATCAGCGAACGGGAAACTTGACAATATAAGCATACCAATGAATCATCTCATAAAATCCATACGCGAGCAGACAAAACATAAAAGCAGATAAAACCAGTTAAGCCTGCTCTAATTTATCACCACATACACCAGTGGTTAAAACACAAAACTTTATGATTTGATGTAATGACTCTATAACATAAGCAAACCTGGGGACCAACATCTGGGGACCACTGAGAGATGACATCAGTCGAAGAGATGGGACACAGCTGTGTGACCTCTAGTCATCAGTTCTGTGGGCCCCAGGAACCTTAAAGGAAAACTCCACCCAAAATCTACATTATCGTTTGGTGTTTGTTTCATTAGTCCCTTGTTGACATAGTCCCAAAATGTTTTGCATGTCAGCAATCAAGTTTTCAAGATACGTAACTTTCAAAATACAGAAATACAGCCGGTATGATGCATTTTGTAATTTTCCTTTAAGGTATTCTCCAATGCATAAGGATCCATGGTAACAAGATGCTGGAACAATGGCCGTCAATGATGCCCACTTCTGCTCAGGGGGGCAGGGCAGCTAGGCAGCGGACATCTGCCAGGCACAATGGACCAATCACCTAGACTCAGCAAGACACCCTAACACAAAGGAATTCTGAGTAGGGCAGCAGACTGGCACCTGGCACACGACTGTGAACCACAATGGTACAAATGCCTGCCTGGGCAATGCCTAAGCAATACACCACTCAACCTGTGCCAAGGTGGAGTGGAGTGCCTCCTGGGTATATGCTATGGCCGATACATTCCACAGCCAGCCACCTTAATGCCATTTCATTGTCTGGAGAAATCTCCACCAGCGGTTCATCAGGAGGTCTCGGGACCATGGATTTCCTGTGGCCAGTCTTAATGTAGCCTTTGACTCCCTAAGCCACACTGAATGTCTTATTAACTGATGACTGGAAATAGTATTCTTTAATATTTGAGAGTAACAAAGAATGTAGAAGGCTTTGAGCTGAATTCTTGTCCCGAAATGCCCCGAATCTGCACTGGATGAATGAGACATCTGCCTTAACATACCATGGCTTTGTGAAATTGGACTTCAGCCAAATCTTAAGAGTTGACAATATAGAGCCAAGACTTCTACTCTGTATACTCACTAGGGCTGGGTATTGCTGGATACGACAGTATCACGATACTTACGTGCGGATTCCATATGTATTGTGATTCTCACGATTCTATATGTATTGCGATTTGATACTGCGATTATATTGCAGTTATTTTGATGTTCCAAACATACTGCTCACTATACAGTATGTCTGCTGCAGAGAGACAAGAGAGCCATAACAAAAACCTGTTTTGATCAGTCATGGAAATAAACGTACTGAAAACATGTTGGCTCACTATTTAAAAAGAAGATGGAGAACAAACTATAGGGTGAAAAATACCGGAGTTTTGGCAAAGATACAGCCGACTAGCGCTAGCTAACGCTACCTAGCCATATATAATATTGTCTAAAATAGTAATTTTTTCCCACATCACTAATCCCCACACATCAGAAAGGGGTATCAGAGGGTAGAAGATCTCTTACAGCTTCAGAGACCCTACCGTCCTCCCTCCCTCCATTCCTTTCATTCCTCACACTCACACTTCCTCACACACTGGGGTGTGGGTTGGGCTAGGAGAGAGCCATCTCTGAGGAAGCTCCTCTAGGAACCACTGCTTGTCTGTCTGGATGGAATGACTAATGTGACCATCATCTCAAAATTTCTTCACTGCGTACTGGTTCGTGAGAGTCACACCTTTCCATATTAGTGTGTAGCCCAAACTGTTCGGACGCTACAGATGATTTTGTGAGAAGACCGATTTCGGGATGTCTCATGGTGTGACAAACACCACTCTAGCTCTGTCACCTTTCACCACAGATGCGGAAGTGCGCATCGGTGGATGCGGTGGATTGAGACTAGAGGTMGACCGAATGGCCGATTAATTAGGGGCGATTTCAAGTTTTCATAACAATCGGAAATCGGTAWWWWWWWWTTTTACACCTTTATTTAATCTTTATTTAACTAGGCARGTCAGTTAAGAACACATTCTTATTTTCAATGACGGCCTAGGAACGGTGGGTTAACTGCCTCGTTCAGGGGCAGAACGACAGATTTTTACCTTGTCAGCTCGGGGGATTCAATCTTGCAACCTTACAGTTAACTAGTCCAACGCTCTAACCACCTGATTACATTGCACTCCACGAGAAGCCTGCCTGTTACGCGAATGCAGTAGAAGCCAAGGTAAGTTGCTAGCTAGCATTAAACTTATCTTATAAAAAACAAACAATCAATCAATCATAATCACTAGTTAACTACACATGGTTGATGATATTACTAGTTTATCTAGCGTGTCCTGCGTTGCATATAACCAATGCGGTGCGTATCGTTGCTCCAATGTGTACCTAACCATAAACATCAATGCCTTTCTTAAAATCAATACACAGAAGTATATATTTTTAAACCTGTATATTTAGCAAAAAAGAAATCCAGGTTAGCAGGCAATATTAACCAGGTGAAATTGTGTCAATTCTCTTGTGTTCATTGCACGCAGAGTCAGTGTATATGCAACAGTTTGGGACGCCTAATTTGCCAGAATTTTACGTAATTATGACATAACATTGAAGGTTGTGCAATGTAACAGGAATATTAGACTTATGGATGCCACCCCTTAGATAAAATATGGAACGGTTCCGTATTTCACTGAAAGAATAACCGTCTTGTTTTCGAGATGATAGTTTCCGGATTCGACCATATTAATGACCTAAGGCTCGTATTTCTGTGTGTTATTATGTTATAACTAAGTCTATGATTTGATAGAGCAGTCTGACTAAGCGGTGGTAGGCAGCAGCAGGCTCGTAAGCATTCATTTTCCTGCGTTTTGCCAGAAGCTCTTCGCTGTGCTTCAAGCCTATCAACTCCCGAGATTAGGCTGGTGTAACCGATGTGAAATGGCTAGAAACTTCTTACCTGGGAATATTGAAGACTCATGTTAAAAGGAACCACCAGCTTTCATATGTTCTCATGTTCTGAGCAAGGAACTTAAACGTTAGCTTTCTTACATGGCACTTTTACTTTCTTCTCCAACACTTTGTTTTTACATTATTTAAACCAAATTGAACATGTTTCATTATTTATTTTAGGCTAAATTGATTTTATTGATGTATTATATTAAGTAAAAATAAGTGTTCATTCAGTATTGTTGTAATTGTCATTATTACAAATAAAGAAAAAAAATTGGCCGATTAATCGGTATTGGCTTTTTTGGTCCTCCAATAATCGGTATCGGCGTTGAAAAATCATAATCGGTCGACCTCTAATTGAGACGCATCCAATGCAAAAAAACAACAACAGATATCTTTAGCGTAAACTGACAGATTTTTATGGGGATTTTTGTATTATGCTAATTTGATTTCTGCGGGGCGCGTGTTAAGTTCATGTTTTAAGTATCCCTATATTTCTGTTATTACGGGGCTATCACTCAGTCAAGAGTGCGCCTGCGCAGGGAGTCTTGTTGTTGTAGTGTGTTCATATAGTATAGTAAACTTTAATAAACTGGAACCTTGTCGTTGTGTCATTTCGAGTTAACAGCACGGACCTCGACTCTAGGGGGTTAATAACTCAAAGTGCACGTCCCAAATGGCACCATATTCCCTATGAGCCCTGGTCAAAGTAGTGCACTATACAGGGAATAAGATGCCATTTGGGACGAAACCAATTGCTACATTCCAGTGGAGGCACTGGGACTATATAAATATTCACAGAGTGTACAAACCATTAGGAAAACCAGCTCTTTCAATGACATAGACTGACCAGGTGAATCCAGGTGAAAACGATGATCCCTTATTGATGTCACCTGTTAAATCCACTTCAATCAGTGTAGATAACGGGGAGGAGGCTTTTTAAGCCTTGAGACAATTGAGACATAGACTGGGTATGTATGTGTGCCCTTCAGAGGGTGAATGGGTAAGACAAAAGATTGGAATGCCTTTTATGGTAGTAGGTGCCAGGCGCACCGGTTTGAGTGTGTCAAGAACGGCAACGCTGCTGGGTTTTCACGCTCAACAGTTTCCTCTGTGTATCAAAAATGGGGCCGACACAAATTGTGCAAAGCAACAGACGGACTACAGTGTGCCAAATGACAGTCCAGTACAACATTGGTGCACAAAGACCCATCAAAAAATGCACAACTTGTTGTACCTTGACACGAATGGGGTATGGCAGCTGATGACCTTACAAAAAAGAAGAAACAGCAGTTGCACTGGGCTAAGGAACGAAAACACTGGAGAATTGGAAAAACATTTCCTGGTCTGATGAATCCTGGTTCCTGCTGTTTCACACTGATGGAAGGACTAGGGTATGGAGAAAACCACATGAGTACATGCATCCATCATGCCGCATGTCAACATTGCCGGCTGGCTGTGGTGGTGTGATGTTGTGGGCTGTGTTTTCATTGCACACGTTGGGCCCCTTGATAAAAGTGGAGCATCGTTTGAATGGCACAGGATATCTGAACATCATTGCCAATCAGGTGCATCCCTTCACGGCAGCAGTGTATCTATCTGCGAATGGATCTTTTTAGCAGGATAATGCCCCATGCCACAAGACTAGGATTGTCCAGGAATGGTTCCACGAACATGACAGTGAATTCAGCTTACTGCAGTGGCCTGCCCAGTCACCAGATCTCAATCAAATTGAACATCTGTGGGATGAGATGGTACGAGCTATTCAGAGTAGAGATCCACTACCAGCCAACTTGACATGGCTTTGGGAAGCATTGGAGTCAACATGGGACAGCATCCATGTGGAACGCTTTTGACACCTTGTAGAGTCCATGCCCGACTAATTGAGGCTGTTCCGAGGGCAAAAGGGGGTGCAACTCCCTTAATGTTTTGTACACTCAGTGTATATATATATATGCAATTGTTTTGCTATGCAGAATGAATGGAGGAGAAAGCAGCTTTACAGACATGTCCTGCTGGGAGATAATACAATTAAGGATTTATTCCATGGCTTACAAGCCACGAGAGTCAATCAAAAATGTGCAGAAATAGGCAAATATCCCCATGTCAAAAGTCCAGTCTTCCAGCAGGGTCAGACAAAACAATCTGCAGAGGAGGATAGTGTTAAAACTACTCTCATATTGTAGTTCTTAGTTTGTCTGTGTTTTGGACAAAGTATATTTGTGCATTCGTGGTGGGTCTACTATGTCCTGCTCTGCCCTGCTCTGCCCTGGGAAAACTGCAAAATGGCCATTTATTCTCAGAGCAAATACATTTGGTGGTTTGGTGAAATGAGTAAGATTTTGGTTTCCGTATTCTCACTCAGACAGGTGGTGTATTGGTATGGACCTGGACCTAGCCAGTTAGCAACAGCTTAATGAGCAAACAGTGCTGCCTGGATTTCCCACAGCAGCAGCTCTATGGCAGCAGGCCAGTCACGGTGTCCGCTGTAATCACACACACAGTGCAAATGACACTTCTGAGCAACACAGATACATTCCCTGTGCATATCTCACATTTTAACAGCGCTGTGGGACACTGGTTGATTGGCATTGGACAGATGCACCAATCCCACTAATTCACCCCCAGAGAAAAATACCCTTTGTTCCCGGGCTAAATAACCTCCAACAACCTGAGAARCGGACAAAAGTTCAGAAAGAGAGAAGTCTAAAGGACAAAACAGGCTGTGGCGACGGACGGTTAAAAGCATTGGTCCTATCCCCTCTGACCACATAACATCAGATGTGACTTTCTTTTAATTTCCGAACATATTGAATCGCCACCGTTCGTAGACACCTAGCAACTACTGTGCACGGCTGACATTCTATGTGTGTTTAGTCCTTAACGGTTCAACGATGAGCCAGCAGAGCAGCAGAGAGACAGCACTAGCCTAACTCCTGGCAGGAACTCTGCCTCAGAGCGTGTTAAGGCGCTCCAATCAATGACAGCGTGACTTTCAGCACTCTGGCATCAATTTCATTACGACTCCTCTCCTCTCCGCCATCGGCCTGGATTTCCACCTCTGTCCCTCTCGCTCGCTCTCTATCATTCTGCTCACCACTCCTCTCTCTCCATCACTCTGCCCGTCCCTCACTTCCCCCATCACTCACTCTCAGTGTGTCCTACAGAGGATCATCAGTCCTGTAGGCTCTGGCTGGTTGGCTACCGCTGGATGACTGGGGGCTGTTGTCATGCTCTCCATAGGGACTGTGTGGTATAAAGCTATAGATAAGGCTACCCGATTCCCTACGTAGTGCGCAACTTTTGACCAGAGCCCTATGAACCCTGGTCAAAAGCAGTGCAATATATAGTAAACAAGGTGTCATTTGGGTAAGCAATCAATTATAATGGCTTCATACAACTTCCTCGTGACTTAAAAAAAGCACAACGCAATGTTCATCATGGGGAAAGAAGTGAATGGGTGATTTTTCTTTTCACTCCTTCCGTCTCTCTCTATCACACGCATACAGTCACGCACGTGTACACACCATCTATCAACCCAATTAAGACATTCCATATATCCCACGGAGCCAGCCGCGCATAACAGATCCCTAGCCCTCTCATAAAAGAGCCAGGAGAAAAACATCAACTGAGTCCCAAATGGCACCCTATTCCCTATGTAGTGCACCATATTTATTTAACCGGGAAAGTCAATTAAGAACAAATTATTATTTACAATGACGGCCAGGCCTGGAATAGAAAAACAAAACAATGTAGGACAAAACGCATAACACAGAGAGGAGACACTAAGCAACAACACAAATACAACAGCAAACAAACAGGGGGTGTGTGTGTGTGAAGTAAAACCACATGCTTCCTTTCATAAGCTAACGCAAACTAGTGACATTGGGTGACAACTAGAAACAGCTACATGTCTCAACAACCTGTTCATCTATTTGTCCTTTCAACTCCTCCAGGAACAACAGGTCCTGGGGTTGTAGGTTGGCTTGGAGGGAATTCCAACACCTCGTTTTCGGGACTGTTAGTATAAAACAAGATTGTGATTTGAGCGTGTACGTATGGGACGCAACCCAAGCCCCACTCTGATGAATAAGGACGTTAACGTCCGTGTCCCTGGCCCCTGGTGACAGAGTAGGTTCATTTGGACCATAAATGAGCTTGTCTTTCCATGTCCTTGCTGTCAGCTCCCAGGGCATTGTAACCAACCATAAAATCAGAGGCGTGAATCCAGCTCAGTCCTCGGGGGCAATACTGCATAACAGTGACATCATCCTACAAACTAGAGCAAAGAAGGGGCCGTTGGGTCCTGGGCTGTTAGCTTTACGAGGTAGTGGGTGTCCGTGAGTCTGGGTGTTTAGGAGTGTGTCCATCCATGCTGTTGGAGCTACGTCGGACCAAAACAACAGGAGATGTAAAACAGGTTATGGGTTATTGGAATAATTAGGTGGTTAACTGAGAGAGGTGTTTGTGAATTTTCTACACAATGCCGTGTATGCACTTCTATATTCTTTATATGGCAAGGTTATAGATTTGTCAGCACGCAGTAAAGACTAATGGTCACTTAGAGCAAACAGCGTGTGAAATCCACTATGTATGCAGCTAGCTGTAGGACACAAACACACACTCAAACTCTCYTTCTCCCTCTCTCTCTCTCTCTCTCTCTCCCTCTCTCTCTCTCCCTCTCTCTCTCTCTCTCTCCCTCCCTCCCTCTCTCTCTCTATGCACTACACCTCTCTCTCTCCCTCTCTATCTATCTCCCTCTCTCTCTCCCTCCCTCCCTCTATCTCCTTCTTTCTCTCTCACGCTCCCTCTCTCCCTCCCTCTCTCCCTCTCACATACACACACACACAACCCCCCCACCCACACACACGACTGATCAAAGGCAAATGGATTGAAGATGATTCCATTGCTTTCCAAAGCTTTTGATAACTAATGGAATGAGTTTCTATTTATGAGAGGAGCTCTCCTGACAGAACAGATGGGGCTCAGTAGCTTTGCGGAAAGCATGTCGTCTGACAGTAACACATCTATAAATCGATAAGGGCAGTAGCAATATTGGAGGAGTGCTCTCTGGGTCCCCATGTAGAGTAAGATCTCATCTCACCAAACCCAGATCAAAGCCAAAGGACTGTTGTTGGCTAAACCAAAGCCCTTCTGCAGCCTGGCAACAGCAAGAAACACTCATGTAGAAACACTCCGGCTGCGCGTCCCAAATGGCAACCCTATTCCCTAAGTAGTGCACAACTTTTAACCACAGCCACCCATAGGGCTCTGGTCAAAAGTAGCACACTACATAGGAAATAGGGTGCCATTTGGGACGGAAGCTCAGGAAACACTCCCTACATGCTAACACAATGCATCCTGCCAGGCTTTCAATCTCCCGTCACCATGGCATATAAGTGGAGCACAGCAGCTCCCTGCTAAAAGCACATATCCAGGGGGTTGCATTTTAAAGAAGGATGGTGCGTGGGGAGTTGAGGAAACAGGGCCAAGGTCAAGAGCAGAGAGAGCGGGAGAGGGAGGGAGGGAGAGAGATGGTAGGAGGAAGAGAGAGTGGGGGAGGAGAAGGGGAAGGGAGTGAGAGAGAGTGTGGGGGAGGGGGAGAAAGAGGGAGAGAGATAGAAGGAAAGGAAAGAGAGAGAGGCAGAGGAGAGAGAGGAGGAAAAGGGGGTATGACAGCTGTGTGGACATGGAGAGCAGAGCCACAACAGCCTGTTTCGTGAGGAATGCAGAACGGATCAGCCAGACACCCCTCTGTCCTCTGCTCTCTGCTCCAACATGGTGAACCCAAGTCACAACACTAAACAGCTGCCCCCTGTATCCACTTCCCGTCCTCCTGAAGAAACGGCACTAACAACCTTACCTCCCAATAACAAGGCTCCTCTAGCTTCTGCTGAATTGACACGTCAAAGACTCGTCGGTTGGGCCCCCCCCCCCCCCCCCCCCCGCTTTCTCTTCTCCATCTCCCTCTCACACTTGTTCAGCTGGGAAATGAAAGGACACAGTTGTGTGTCAGTCAGCTCCACAGTCACACAGGGCACTGTGACTAAGCTGGCTTTTTGGGGGACCTGGGTCAGGATGTTCTGTGAAGCACCAAAACTGTTGTGTTATAAAAGGGTCTCAGACTAACACCCTCCTTTCCAGGTCAAGATATCTTACTAAGAATATAATGCAGAAACAAAGTCAAGATGAACCAATCTGCAATTAAACTCCCGAGTCACATTTGAAGGAGGATTCTCTGAGCAAGGATCTAGGAGCCCTTCCTCTGATGACCTGATACCAAACTCAAACCAGTATACAAGTGCAGATAACTCAAACCAGTGTACAAGTCCAGATAACTCAAACCCTTCTCCACATCATGAAGCACCTGGAGAAAAGTGTTCTTACCTGCGACAGAGTTGGGCCGTGGCATCATGAGGGACGAGGAGGTGTGTGCTGTGGGGTATGGAACGGGGCCCTCCGGTGGGTGGCTTGGTCCTGCTGCTGCTGCTCCTCCTGCGGCCCCTGCTGGGTACTCTGTCCTGGACAGGGCGGTGGTCTCTGTGGGCCCGCTGGGGTCTTCCTCGGCCACGGGAGAGCACGTATCGACCCGCACGCTGGGAGCCAGGCCATGGTGCGCGCTGCTCCTCAGGCTGCCATCTTTACTCCATTCCAGGCTGGAGCCGCTGCGGTCATCATTCTCTGAGGAGCTGGTGATGGTGGCTGAGGGAGGGAGGGAGGGAGGKAGGGAGRGGGGTTATGAGTCTTTAGCGCTCAATCTCTTTTTCATTGACCTTTATCAACACCCTCCACCTGATCTGATATTTACCGCTACATTTAGCTCCAACTAATGAGAGCTATCCAGCGATGGCAAGGGTGGGTAGATTTATGGCATTCATTTCCTCAATCCAGCTTCCCCCTAGAAAGTTTTTTTTCAGCTTGGTTTTAACCACCATTATTTCCCTCCTTATCAAAGGCCTGCTGAATGGAGTATTCCTCGAAAGCTGCTTTAATAATAGTGTACATAAAGTATGTTTGCCTCCAAACAGTATCATCCGTCCAACATAACATGGTCAAGCTGAGGTTGATTACTTTTGACCAAGGCCCATACTGTAGGTAGTGCACTATGTAGGGAGTAGGGTGACATTTGGGACGAGCCCTACATATACAGGTCAGGTCCTCTTATATGAAGAGACCACGAGAACACAAGATTTAGGAGGGAGAAAAAGGGGGGCTGGTGTGAAGAAAAGCCGACTTCTATTTTAGAGTTAAGACAGGTGTTTGCTTACATGAAAGCAAATCCCCTTTAATCCTCTCCTCAGGCCTGGCTGGTCATGCTAAATACAATCACTAAAAGCTGAGGGGAAAAGCAAAAGCCACCGACTGGCAGCTGGGCTCCCAAACAGGGGGATGCATCCCAAATGGCACTGTATCCCCTATAAAGGGAAGAGGGTGTCATTTGGGATGCACAATTGGCTACAGTCAGAGAAATGGGACCGCGTCTGTTTTCGGGAGCATTAGAGTAGACCTTCTGTACAACACAGCTAATCTGGATTTCTGAACGGTGCTGTGTGTTGCATCATCCCTAACATTAACATAACAAATACATCTGGGATAACTAACCTGATGCTTGCTTGTGCAAATATTCAGCGATTCAGAAATCACCCAATTTTGTAACATTTGATACTCGCTCATAAGCATAATTTAATGAATCACAAAGATGGAACAAAGTGGTGTGAATGAACAGGTAAAATAGCCTTCTATCTTTACACTAGGTGCTTTATTGTCTCCTTGCTCCTCTGCTTTATAACATGAATAGATGGTTATGACCATGATTTACAGCATCACGCTTGAGCCTTTTACTTTCGGTTTTGGTCGACCAGCTTCAAACAGCTGTAAAAAATTATATTTTTTGTTATTGAAAAGATATTTCACAGCGATTTAGATGGTACAATGATTCCCTACACTATCCAGGGCTTGTTTTCTCACATAAACTGAAATTGAGCAAACAGTGTAGAATTTTTGCAACCAGGAAATGACTGAGCGATTTCTATATTGGCCACTTACCCCGGGTTTCCACTAGATAACACAGCCACAAAGCCAAAACAGTTTTCCCATTTTGACAACAGAAGCCAGCCCACCAAGGCGAATATCACAGCCAATCACAACACTGGTGAGTAAGTAATACTGTGAAACACTATTATTCCACTATTAGCGGCAGAAATATTATGGACATTTTGTGAAATGACAATTAAAAAGGATAAAAATTAACATAATATGCATAGTATCACGCCCTGACCTTAGAGATCCTTTTTATGTCTCTATTTTGGTTTGGTCAGGGCGTGAGTTGGGGTGGGTATTCTATGTTCTATGTTTTCTATTTCTTTGTGTTTGGCTGGGTGTGGTTCTCAATCAGAGGCAGCTGTCTATCGTTGTCTCTGATTGAGAACCATACTTAGGTAGCCCTTTTTTCCACCTGTCTTTGTGGGAAGTTGACTTTGTTTAGGGCACATAGCCTTTAGCTTCATGGTTTGTTTTTGTAGTGTTTATTGTTTTGTTCGGCGTCATTTTTATTAATAAAAGGAAAATATACGCGCACAACGCTGCACCTTGGTCCTCTTCTTTTAACGGCCGTGACACATAGCACCTTTATTTACAACATGAATAACTGCTTATGACCATTATTTACTACATGAATAACTGATTACTATTATTTACAACATGAATAACTGCTTATGCACCATTATTTACAACATGAATAACTGCTTATGACCATTATTTACAACATGAATAACTGCTTATGACCATTATTTACAACATGAATAACTGCTTTATGACCATTATTTACAACATGAATAACTGCTTATGACCATATTTACTACATGAATAACTGATTAGGACTATTATTACAACATGAATAACTGCTTATGATCCATTTTTACAACATGAATAACTGCTTATGGCCATTATTTACAACATGAATAACTGCTTATGACCATTATTTACAACATGAATAACCGATTAGACTATTATTTACAACATGAATAACTGCTTATGACCATTATTTACTACATTAATAACTGCTTATGACCATTATTTACAACATCAATAATGCTTTAGACCATTATTACTACATTAATAACTGCTTATGACCTATTTTTACTACATGAATAACATCTTATGACCATTATACTACATGAATAACATCTTATGACCATTATTACAACATCCAATAATTCCTGATTAGGACTATTATTTACTACATGAATAACTGCTTATGACCATTATTTACTACATGAATAACTGATTAGAACCATTATTTACTACATGAATAACTGCTTATGACCATTATTTACTACATGAATAACTGATTAGAACCATTATTTACTACATGAATAACTGATTAGGACTATTATTTACAACATCAATAACTGATTATGACCATTCCTATGACACTCTTAAGCCTCCTCTTTCGGATGCCCTCCTTTCCCTGGGTGCCACACCACAACAGCAGCTGAGGGTTTTCATATGTCACTCTGCATCAGGGCTCCACACCATCCCACCCAACGTGCTGTTTAAAAAATCAGTCAAATGAATATGGGCTTTCGAAGTAATTGATTCCCTGACTTATCTTATCCTGCTTCTTCCACAGTCCATTTCAAAGGCCCCGAATAGYAGTCATCAGAGCTGGGAATCAGTCTCACGGACACTGCGTCCCAAATGGCACCCTATTCCCTGCATAGTGCACTACTTTTGACCAGAGCCCTATGGAATATTGTGCCATATGGAACGCAGGCTACTTGGCTTCTCTCTCTGCCTTTTAAATAATCCAGAAGACCTACTCACTGGGGGCAATGTTCCGGACCAATGTTATAGCTTGTCCTTCGCTCCCAAACAGAATTATATGTGTTTGAAGAAGAAACCTTTAGGCTGCTTGACTCAGCTAGAGGCATAGAGTTCTACAGTATTCATTCCACCGAAGAAGAAGTAGGTCCCAGTGATCTTAAGTAGGCTGGGCCATAGGCCTATGTGTCAAGCGTCTCAGACTAGGAGGGCTGATTTAGGATCAGTTTTGCCTTTTCGATCATAATAAATAAAATGACATGGACAGAGAGGAGCTGATCCTAGACCAGCACTCCTACTCTGAGATGCTTGATGCAGCTCTCTGTCTCAACCTGGACGGTACTGTAGTTAGGTAGGCAGTAGGTAGGCACGGCAACGCGCTATTCACGCTGCTTCACTATGGCAGATACAATATCACAGCCAGCATGAATTATTTAGCAGCTGTGATATTGCACTGGGGGCTAGGGGGRAAATAAGTCACAGTAATCAATTATGTCAACAGGATTTGCACAGGATTTGCATTCGGGAGATGTATCACTGCCAACAAACCAAGTCTGGCTTGGCCACATAAAGGGCCACGATCTCGACAACAGCTTACCATTTGTCATTTAGATCAGCTATTGTAACAGGTTGTCTTTTATCTTCATTTTATCTTCATATAGGCCTAATCTGTCTACCTGGGTGACCGTACAATAGGGGATATAATCTCGATGTCCTAGTTAGACACCTCGGAAAGAAAGAGAAGGTTAACTGCTTTTGTCCTAGTTTGGTCCAAATCAACTGGAGCCTTGAGAAATGAACGTCACCAACCAGAGAAAAAAAGACTTTMGTGACAAACGGCTATGTAGGCCCAGGTTCAAGATTTCCGAATGGATTTCTAGTAGGTTTCACTGTCCCTGAGACCTTTAAGCAGAAACCCCAGAGGAAATGAATACAGTGATAACTCATCTTCCTGTCAGCCTGTGTAAATCCCCAAATCTCCTAAAGTCAGTGCTACCAGACGAACAGAGAAGTCAACATGCTGTTGAAACTGTCACCACCACTACTCTCTAAAACACCACTAACAGCTCAATACAGAACTGATAAAACAGACACTGACAAAGTAGAGGAACAACATTGACACGTACACTTTTCATTCAGAGCATCCATACAAGGGTAAAACAAAGATGTTGGATTAAATGAAGGTTATAAGTATATATGTGTTATTAATGCTAGATTGGAGTGGTCAGGGTAATGCAGAGTTATCCTGTTGATGATGCTAGTGTCATGGGACATTCTAGGTCCACTCCTGTGGGCATTGTGCATAATGTGAATAGTACTGAGGAAAGGCTGAGTGCTGGGGACTGAATGACGGAGTGAGTGAGATTGTGTCCCAAATGGCACCCTATTCCCTATAGTGTACTACTTTTGACCAGAGAGGCCCTGGTGAAAAGTAGTGCACTACATAGAGTGTGGGGGGGACGGGACGGGACGGGGACTGAGTGACTGACAAGCAGTCCAAGTGTCTCTCACCTATGATCCCGCTGTCCTTGCTCTCGAGTGTGGAGCTGGGGCTGGTGATGGTGATGGTCCCACAGGGGCTGGAGTGACTCAGGGGAGGTCTGCCGTGACCACTGCTGCTGTGTCTGAGGCTGTGGCTGGCGTTGCTGTTCAGGGTGGAGCACGGGCTCTCTGTGCTGGGGGACGTCGTGCTACTGGTCAGACTGGAGCAGGGACTGATACCCTGACCAGTCACTGAGCACTGCAGGAGGAGGAGAAACATATTTTATTTGGCTTCACTGATCCCACATGGCAGTCAAATCTACACTGAGTGTACAAAACATGTCTCTTTCCATGACATAGACTGACCAGGTGAATCCAGGTAAAAGCTATGATCCTTTATTGATGTCACTTGCTAAATGCACTTCAATCCGTRTAGATAAAGGGGAGGAGACAGGTTAAAGAAGGATTTTTAAGTCTTGAGACAACTGAGACATGGATTGTGTATGTGTGCCATTCTGAGGGTGAATGGGCAAGACAAAATATTTAAGTGCCTTTGAACGGGGTATGGTAGTTGGTGCCAGGCGACACCTGGCAACTCAATATCATAAAGGTGTTCCTAATGTATGGTATACTCAGTGTATTCCTGAAATACATTGTTAATAAAAACACATAGGTCTATGAATTCGTTGTAGTCGTCATCATTATCATCATCATATAGTAAAACATGATAGAAGAGAGAGAGCAGAGAGAGGAGGGTTGAGCAAAGTAAAGAATACTACAGCAATTAGTATGAATGGAATTTCATAGCTATAAAGTTTAACAATAAAAACATGTTCATATTTTTCACATGGGAATAAAGAGCTTTTCTCCTTATATGGGAGCAGACCGGAAAATATGATCCAAGTCAATTAGCTTTTTTTAACCAAAGCAAATAACCAGAATCATGTGCAAGCAACGCAAATTCCTGGACAAACATAAGCAGTTCACATGTGAGCATGACACACAAGCTGAAGGCATGAGCTCGCTCGGTAAACAAAGCGAGGCTTTCAAAACAGCAAAATCAAGTCCAAAATGAGACCAGAACTCATATCTCAGAGTAGGAGTGCTGATCAAGGATCAGATCCCTCCTTTCCGAACTAATCYGATTCATTATGATCTAAAAGGCTAAACTGATCCTAGATCAGCACTTTCAGACAAGACTTGAACAACTGAATGACAACTTGCAATATGGGCCATACAATGAGACTAAAACCAGAAGAGCTCAGCCCATGATTGATCACCATGCTCTTCCTGGTACTCAAGTACTAATGACATAACGCCAAACTCTAGGTTTGTCCCCTATATTGTCCTCTCAGCTGCCTGCCTCCCTCTCCTCCATCCAGTATGTATATAAGACAGGATGGGGGCTTGATGGCTGGGGTTAGCGTTAGCGCCTAGCGGTGTGCTACATGCCTCCTCCCTGGCGAGATCCACGGGCTACGTCCCAAATGGCAACTTGTTCCCTTTTTACTGCACTAACTTTGGGCTATGGGCTTTGGTCAAAAGTAGTGAAATATATAGGGAATAGGGTGCCATTTGGGATGAAGCCCTGCAGCCTGCAAACAGTTCCTCACCAAATGGCTAACTCTTCCTCATCGTTTCCCATCTACATCACAACTTAGCACTCTGGAGAACAACGCCAGCTAAATTCAGGTCATGGCCATATTGATAAGGGCACACAAAAGAAAAAACTTGCAACGGGAAAACAAAAATGAGCGTCTCTTCTTGGACAAGTCTGGGTATTCCTTCCTGTTTCAGTCTGTTTTCTTCCGTTTGTTGCCTAATGATTACAGCCCATGCAATGTGGAGAAACGGCTAAGGCAACTAACACCAGACAACATACCACGCTGATGACATAATAGTTTAATGGCATTTACTCTAGGGCAGAATAAACAGACGACGCGTTTAAACTTCGATAGTAAAACAGCTGTGTAGAAGTAAATGGGAGAGCGAATAGTTAACAGACGATCAACGCCTCCAGGTGTTTCTCTCTGAAGCACAGAGAAGAACATCCTTCAAGGCTGCTGCTTGACAAAAAACAGCCCAAACCCATTGTTGCACTGATTTCTTGGGTTTTTCACCTTGACATCTCGATGAATGAAGATGATTCATGSAATATAAGCTTAAAGTGACTTAAATGAATGATTCTGGCCCAAAATGTGCCAAAGAAGCGTGATGCGTGTAGAGGGAAATCAAAGGAGTGCTCTGCTCTTACGCTGAGCCCCGGACTAATTAGCAGAGCAAAACAAACTGAGCCGAAGACTTGACATAACTCTATTTCTGGACGTAAGCACGTACACTCGTATTACATACTCAAGTGCCCCTGCAAGAGCCACTCAAGTTACCCTAAGACCATCACACTGGATACCTCAGGCTCATACACCAACACACTACAGTAGATTACTTAACCAAACATTCACTTTGTGCACACACAAAACACATCTGAGAACATGTTGAGGTTAGAGTTACCCTTATCTGCTGCAATTAGTATCATTCCCATGGTAGTAGTGAGACTTTAATCCAAGTCCAAAGAACCAAGGCAAAGACAAACTGCACCAAAAAAAGCATCCTTTCTTCTTTCCTTTCTTTTCACACACTCTCCCCTCCCCTCCCTCCTTCTATCTCTCTATCTCTGGTTGTGCGGCCGCTGCAGCAGCTGCCAGGGAAATGAAATACCTTTTTTTCATTCTTGTCTTCCATAGGTATGCGAGCCGTGCCTGGGATCCCTTCTCCCAGTAAGAATCCCAGCCTTGTCATCAGCTCCTGAGTGGCAGGGGAGGAGGAGGAGTTTGGCTCTTTCTCAGCTTGCAGCTCTGCTGTGTGAGAGATGAGAAATAAATCATGTTAATATTCCCATGCAGGCCAACCCAGGGCCAGTGACCGGCTGAGCCCCTGCTGCACGCCCACATACCCACAGACACACACACACAGACAGACACACACAGCTGCTGGGGTTGCGCAGGCAGGCAGAGAGGCACACACACTGACACAGAGGTGGATACAGCCAGCGTGCAGCACAGCAGAGTACAGCTCAGTGCAGTACAGAGGCGGTACTCTGCAGGCTACGCAGGTTCAGCCTGCCTCATTAGGAATGCTGTGACTGTGCCTGTCTCTCTGCAACACGTCCAGGGTGCCATTCTGCTCGGTGCTGCTGCTCATTGTTTACAGCCCTCACTCACATAGCATCCGAATATCAATGAAGAACCGAATACAAAAAGGCTTCCGCTTCTAACTTCGGTTGTTGCCCCTCGCTACTGCTTGTGTTGGGTGGATAATATTTTATATTTCTGGGGCCAAATTTCATATTGACAAGCGTTGGATGCTACTGTCCTAAATCCTCTTACATATACAGATATAGGATCTTAATTTGACCAGTTTCTCACAGCAGGAAAATAATCCTGCAGCAACAGGAAATGTGAGGTATTGTGTGGATTATAATTAATGGACATTTTTGTAGGGGTTGATACATTTTCAATTTTTAGGGCAAATCAAGTCTGACATTTTTAAGTGGAAATTACAAAATGTATAAGCATTTATAAACATTGAATATACTAAAAGTTTGCATTTCATGCTGTGCTGGGTGATCAAAAAAAGATCCTACACCTGTAGCCTACTGTCTGTATTWGTGATGTTTCAAAGAATGCACATATTGCTTCTCATTATCAATAAAGCATGAGCTAACAAAGTATTGACTTACAAGCTCACTGCAAACCGATACATCTTTAGCGATCTATAAAATCTGTTACATGTTTTGCCTCATTCCGTTAAGTTTTACCCCAAATTACATTTTCTCCATTTTGTTTTTCCAGGTTTAAGTTTTCATATTTTTGCTCTCAAAATCACACTTTTTTWAAAAGAAAAACAACTAAACCGGACGTTCTAAGTCAACAACAATGCTTAAACCACATCAAGAGACCACTTTTGAGGTCTGGGAAAAATCAAAGAGTTTAGTGCAAGTGCGCACCAGTAAGAGACCGTTGTTTGGTTAGCAATGTTTCTGTAGCGCTCATGTGATTGCAGAGTTTGCTAAACAAATGGCTACTGGATTGATGCAAATAATTAAGACATCATTCTGCCAGGTAGGCATATGCTACTTTGCAGTTAACATTTAATTGAGGAGGTTTTTGGGAAGGCCTTTCCATTTCTACCAGAACATGGTTATCATCATCGCTAACAGCTACACATGTACACTACCGGCCAAAAGTTTTAGAACACCTAGTCATTCAAAGGTTTTTCTTTCATTTGACTATTTTTTACATTTCGCAATTTTTGGTTCCAACCGCCGTGTCTTTGTGAGACGCGGTGTGAGTGAACGGATGATCTCGCATGTGTATTTCCCACCGTAGAGCATGGAGGAGGTGTTATGGTGTGGGGGTGCTTTGCTGTTGACACTGTAAGTGGTTTATTTAGAATTCAAGGGACACTTAACCAGCATGGCTACCACAGCATTCTGCAGCGATACGCCATCCCATCTGGTTTGGGCTTAGTGGGACTATCATTTGTTTTTCAACAGCACAATGACCCAACACACCTCTAGGCTGTGTAAGGGCTATTTTACCAAGAAGGAGTATGATGGGATGCTGCATTAGATGACCTGGCCTCCACAATCCCCAAAACCGCAGAGTGAAGGAAATGCAGCCAACAAGTACTCAGCATATGTAGGAACTCCTTCAAGACGTTTGGAAAAGCATTCCAGGTGAAGCTGGTTGAGATAATCTATTTATTTATTTGACCTTTATTTAACTAGGCAAGTCAGTTAAGAACAAATTCTTATTTCAATGACGGCCTAGGAACAGTGCCAAGAATGCCAAGAGTGTGCAAAGTTGTCATCAAGGCAAAGGGTGGCTATATAAAATATATTTGGATTTGTTTAACACTTTTTTGGTTACTACATGATTCCATATGTGTTATTTTTCTACAATGTAGAACATTTTAAAAAATTAAGAAAAACCCTTGAATGAGTAGGTGTTCTAAAACTTTTGACCGGTAGTGTAKACATATGCGCACGCGCACACACACACACACATTACGCCCTGATCTGTTTCACCTGTCCTTGTCTCCACCCCCTCCAGATGTCGCTTATTTTCCCCAGTGTATTTATCCCTGTGTTTCCTGTCTCTCTGTGCCAGTTCGTCTTGTATGTTTCCAAGTCATCCAGCGGTTTTTCCCGTTCTCCTGCTTTTTGCAGTCTCCTTTTTCTAGTCCTCCCGGTTTTGACCCTTGCCTGTTTCTGGACTTTGTACCCGCCTGCCTGACCATTCTGCCTGCCTTTACCACGAGCATGTCTGCCACTCTGTACCTCCTRGATTCTGATCTGGTTTTGACCTTTTTGCCTGTTCACGACCATTCTCTTGCCTACCCCTTTGGATTATTAAACATTGTAAGACTCCAACCATCTGCCTCCTGTGTCTGCATTTGGGTCTCGCCTTGTGCCTTGATAACACACAGACACAAACAGATGGGCATTCCTGTGCTGTTTCAGAAAGTTGCAGGAAAATACAAATCACTGATGCGTTTTGTTCATGTCTCTTCCTCAACTGGGGGATGCTGCTGGTATTCTGTATGTACATTACCTCAGCATGTACATGAGGAGCCAGGGGAATATGGCTCCACATACGGGGGGGCTATCCCCCCTAAGGGCAGTGCAAGGCCTGGACTACAGTAAGTTATTACCCTGCATTCTGATCAGCACCCCCCCCCCCCTCTCTCTCTTCCAGTTATTAATAATGATGGCAGTCCCTCTGATTAAATACAAACCCGTCCAGCCACATAATGTACTGCCAAGACGTAATGAAGTCAAAACTAATGCCACCATACATGAACGAACACACAAAGGCACACACAATATTATTTACTTCTGTGGTGGCATCGGAAGCAAGAACAATCTAACCATTTCATTCATATGAAATCTGGTAATGGTCGCAATCTATGCTGATTTGATTTAACGCTAAACTCAAAACCAGAGGCAACTTCTGACCCCCTGCAGAAACCACTCTGCTACCGTGAACATGCTTACTTCTCTAATTCCCTTGCAAAGGTTGTATTACCATCATACTGTGGGCAGAAATGCTACAGCATATTGGTTGAAAGGGAGGATGTTCTAATCCTGGAATGATGCCTTTAGTTCTGTGGTTCCAACCTAGTTGAGCAATACATGTGGTGAAATGGAACGAGGGAGAGTCAAGAGAGGGGGAGGGAAGGAGAGAAATGATGGAATATCTCATTACTCATTATTAACCAAGGAGACCCCTCCACCAACGCTCCTTCTCCCTACTCTTTCTCCTCCTCCACTCCACCCCCTCTCCCCTCTTTTGCACTATAACTCATTTCAATTCATTTTAATTTCACTCCTTTCACACAAACACTGCTTGGCTGACTTCTCTCTTCTCCAAAGTCTGCAATATATTTGCATACTAAGGAGTGCACCTGTTGCACATGGGGATGTGTGAAACTTACTCCTCAGYCTGAAGTGTCTGAATAGCTATCTTTTCTCATGGCGCTGACTGGTAAGAAGCTTCAGGAGGGTGGTCACGTGTGCTAGCAAGGCAGAGGTCCCGAGTTTGCACCAGGTATGTGCCGAATCGGGAGGAAGTGGTACTCGCTAAGCAAGCGGCGTGATGTCTTTTACACACCATCCCCACACCCCTTTAGTAGGCTAGCCTACACGTTGGTCATGTTTCTGCCAGGCAAGGAGAGATGTAAGTGTAAGGATATTACCCAAATGGCACCTTATTCCCTATATAGTGCACTACTTTTGACCAGGACCCATATGACTGGTTGCTGGTTCATACTATACTGTAATGTAGCTCTGTTCCGTTCAGTGTGCAGCAGTACCAGCAAGACAGATACAGAGCACTAGCCAGCCAGGAGACATCTGTTACATCTGCAATGTCTGCACAGGCTGTTAACAGGTGCCCTTTCAATGCCCCAGCAGCCTACGTTAAACATTTAATTCAGTTCACAATGTTCTGTTATAAATAATGGGCCTGTGAATCACTGACTCCCATTTGTTTTCCTATGAATACTGCTGTCTATAAGCCGCTGCATTGACATTGATATCATTCCCCCCATTTCAACAGCTGAAATGTTTATATACTGGTATTTGAATGGKKTTTTTTCTGCATAGAAAAGTCTTGAGCGTCCACCTAAGTAAAAAAAAATATATATATCTAAAAAAGTTGTCTCCGCCACATGGTAAAATGTGTACAATTGCAGGACATTATTTTTAAACAGCTACATTTTATCACTGCGGCCAACAGGTGGGCCTCTAAAATGTTCAGGTCGGCAACCGCACCATTAGCTACGCCCATTGGCTACGCCCATTGCCACTCAACCGCCACACCCACCACCTAAGCCCCATTTTGATCCAGGAAAAAAAACTGATTTTCAAGCTGCAGTTAGGAATGGGTAAGAGCAAAGCATAAAATTTACTTTTTGGTTCACCAGCCACTGTGGAAGGTAGATTTAAAAATCTACCAGCCACCCAGATTTTTTACCAGCCAAAATAAAAACATTTGCCGCTAAAATTACACCAACGACCTGAGTCTTTTTGTGACCCGAGTCTTTTTWAAATATCACAGATGAGACAAAAGTGTTTACCTTTAAGGGTGGGAGGTTACCGTGGTAGCGAGACTCAGGTCATGTTTGTGCCTGTGAGATTGAGTCTGACTAGTAGAAGCGTTTTCTCTTCCCTAGCAGTTGTAACTCMAACATAGAAAAACAACCTAGTTTGTGAACAAAACAATGTAAATAGCCAAGAAACACAAGGACAAAATCTCACTTTAGTAGACATTCGTTTCAAGTAAATTAGACCAACTTTTATGCCTGTGCGCAGAGCTTCTAAAAAGGAATCTTTCACTCAACACAGCCCGCAGCCAGGCAGCATTGCAGCGCGAGATGAAATAGGCAACATAGGATTTGTAGTTCTTTGACTTTCCGCGATTCATTTACCAGCTATGAAACAAAACGGTGGAAATACTTTGAAAAACAGCTACTGCAGAATTGATTTCAATTCAATTTATTTTCAATAAATGTGATCATACTTGACTATTTGTATTCAATGCCCACCAATGCCAAAATCTACCCACATTTGGCAGATGGCGGGTGTTAATTTTAGGCCCTGATAAAGAGTGACCTTGATTTCAGAGTTGAAAACTAACTGGTGAAACCTAATTGGAATACAATAAACACATTATTAAAGGACAAAAATGATCTAACGACTCAAATCGGAGTGAAATGTAACACCAGCCGCATGCTCAATGTGAGTAAATGCATGCAGCTGGTGCTACTGCAAACCCCACCATGTTCTCAGTATAACAGCAGTACAAAGCATGTCAGCGTCACATCAACGCCACTGTTTACGACACCGCATTCTTTACCAGTTACTGTCATTTACTGCACCACTGTTTCCAGGTAGCCACTGTTTCCTCCCAGACCTGACCAGGGACCATATTCAAAGTGTCTCAAAGTAACATACACTGAGTGTACAAAACATTAGGAATACCTGCTTTCTCCATGACATAGACTGACCAGGTGATGTCACCTGTTAAATCAACTTCAAACCAGTGTAGATGAAGGGGAGGAGACAGGTTAAAGAAGGATTTTTAAGCCTTGAGACAATTGAGACATGGATTGTGAATGTCTGCCATTCAGAAGGTGAATGGGAAAGACAAAAAATGTCAATGCCATTGAGCGGGGAATGTTAGTAGGTGCCAGGCGCACCAGCTTGTTTCAAGAACTGCAATGCTGTTTGGCTTTTCACTCTCATCAGTTTGTGTATCAAGAATGGTCCACCAACTCAATATTAGGAAGGTGTTGTTAATGTTTTATACACTCAGTGTATATAATATTTTCCAATTTAGCAGACACTTTTATCCAAAGCAACTTACAGTCATGCATCCAGTTTTCATATAGGAGCCCGAGTGGGGAATCGAACCCATAATCCCTGGTGTTGCGTGCACCATGCTCTACCAACTGAGCCACAGAAAAAAAATATCTGAGATCAGCACCCCTACTCTGAGATGCATAGTGAATACGGGCCCTGGTGGTCTCCCACATCAGAACCAGGCTCAGCAGCAATCAGGCCAAATGGAGGGTTTGGGCCGGGGCGATGCTGCGACCTGCATCCATCAGGGAGCCCTTTATTACCGGGCCGTGACAGGCCGCTCCATCAGTGCTCCTCTAAAGCTCTAAAGATCCACTTGCCTCTGAGGAGCAATCACTACCTTTGTCCTGTCTGTGGCTGAGTCCCAAAGCAAACTCTATTCCCTATATAGTGTACTGGGCTCTGGTCAAAAGTAATGAACTATAAGGGAATAGGCTGCTATTTAGGACGCAACCTGTGATTGTGATGGAGCTGGGGTCTGGACCAGACGAGAGTCAACAGCAGCAGGGCTAGAGGCTGGTGGGGATTGAAGCACAGACGCAAAGTAAATCATAATTACACACTGTCTGTCTGGGGAGTCTTTGGGCAGAGCATTTTATCTCCAGGCAGATCCTCTCTCAAATGGTCCATCCTTCCTGTATACTCTGGTGTACTACCTACCGGTCCCTTTTCATTGGCTGTGATCTCCTAGCTATCTCCACACCCGAGCATTCACGGCAATTGCAAATTTGATAGCCTCTGAAGTCTTATCTGGGCTTAATTGCCTTCAATGTGACATTGGCTATTATCTGTGTGATCGCTAATGTGTGTTGTTGACGGTGGGGCCGTCCATCCAGGGGGAGGGGAGATAAACATGCTACCTGTAAAACAGGACAGTTTGTAGAATATAGACTAACCTTTGACACTGACGGGAGTGTCCTTCTAGCCAGTCTATATCCAAGCTATACTAGAGGACATATTAATCAAATCAAAGTTTATTTGTCACGTGCGCCGAATACAACAGGTGCACCTTACAGTGAAATGCTTACTTACAGGCTCTAACCAATAGTTCAAAAAAATATATTAGGTGAACAATAGGTAAGTAAAGAAATAAAAACAACAGTAAAAAGAGTGAAAAACAGTAGTGAGGCTATAAAAGTAGCGAGGCTACATACAGACACCGGTTAGTTAGGCTGATTGAGGTAGTATGTACATGTAGATATGGTTAATRCGTCTCTTAATGCATCTCTTTCGATGTGACAGGAGCTTTAATTAGATGACCCCTGCTCCTGGGAGGAGTGACCTGTGCCCCTTACAAAAATGGACATGAATCATGGTTATGGCGCCTTAGGAAGGATCATTCAGTAAGAAGCATGTCAAACAAACATGTAGGCTGTGCTATTCACCGAGTATGGAGCGAGAGGGGGAGAGATTAGGAGAGAGAAAGAGAGAAAGCTGGGAGCTAGTTAGCGAGAGAGGGAGAGAGAAATAGAGAAAGCTGGGAGCTAGCTAGCGGTGCTCTCAGGCAGAACCTGCCTTGACTGTGTTTAATGCTGCCAGGCTCTTTTACCTGAGGCTGTGCAGTTTAGTCATCACAGAGCTGGCACAACAAGGGGTATGCGTCCCAAATGGCACCCTATTGCCTATATAGTATACTAGTGTACTGTACTAGCTCTGGCCAAATGTAGTACACTATAGGGAATAGGGAGCCATTTGGCACACACACGTGCTCTGAGGTGACGGGTCCACTCACCAGTCACCTCCACAGCTCCTGGCTCTTATTAGGATCCTATAAAGAAGGCATCTCTGTGCTCTCCTGTCTCCATGTCTCTGTAGGTTTGTGGAAGCTCGGCCGTGGGCAGGCCTCTGGGCATGGAATGATGGCTCAGGCACTTTAGCGACACACTGACACACACCGAAGACACCGCGACACACACCTCAGTTCTGGCATAGAAGAGCCGCACTCATAGATAGGCTCCATATACTGTAACCCTGAAGTTGTAATTTAACCAGTTTAACACTTCCCATTAAAAATAACACTAGACTGATAAGAAACGGCCGACAGTGTGACCCACCAGAAGTGAAATGGCAAAGTCTCTGATTGAAATGGCAACCTGTTATCATTTCCAAGCCAGTCGGAGACTAACTGGGACAACTGACGTGCTGTGTACCACCGTGTGTGCTTTGTGAAATTGGGGTCACCGCGCTGAGCCGCAACACTTTAGGCAGTAATGATGCAGCTGCATGGCTATCCTGACAGCTGTGGCATTTATACCCATAATACCTGTAATGAAAACAAATCTGCACATTACGTATGCATGAGATACAGCAGCCTTACATCATCCCTATGACAACAAATCAAAGCTAATCAGTGGGACTGTGGGGCAGCAGAGACACTGGAACACTCCTCCTCATTACGAAGCCAGAGATGGAACAGTGCAGATTACTGTTGGTTATTACTGCATTGTCGGAACTAGAAGCACAAGCATTTCGCTACACTCGCATTAACATCTGCTAACCATGTGTATGTGACTAATAAAATTTGATTTGATTTGATTTGCTTTGTTTTAACAGCAGAGGAGTCGAGAACAAAGGTGAACGTTGTTGATTTATTTGTTCATTATTCCATTATGTCCAAAAATGTGCAATTGTTATTATAAAGCATGTGCCTGTTGAAACTTTTCAGGGTGTGTCGTGTAAAAATAAAAACAATTCTGGACTGATGAAATTCTAGATAAATCCAAAGAACCAAAATATAAACGCAACATGCAACAATGTCAAAGATTTTACTGAGCTACAGTTCACTGAAGGAAATCAGTCATTTGAAATAAATTAATCAGGCCCTAATCTATGGATTTCACATGACTGGGCAGGGGAGCAGCCATGTGTGGGCCTGGGAGGGTATAGGCCCACCCACTTAGGAGCCAGGTACACCCACCGGGGAGCCAAGTCCCAGACAATCAAAATGAGTTTATCCCCACAAAAGGGCTTTATTACAGACAGAAATACTCCTCCGCACTCCTCTCCCCCTCAGACGATCCCGCAGGTGAAGAAGCCAGATATGGAGGTACTGGGCTGGCGTGGTTACACGTTTACAGGGATGTAAACAGATTTGTGCACAGGATTTGCAATATGCTTTTCTAAGCACTTGTCTAAATCAAAACTTTCAAAGTTCATAACTGGAGATGTCTTATCAAATCCTCCCCTCAGTGTCTCGGAATGCCAGGCTGTATTMTAAATTGCACCCTACATGACCTAATACCTATATAGGCCCTGTTCAAAAGTAGTGCAATATATAGGGAATAGGGTGCCATTTGGGACGCAACCTACCTTTTGGGTACAYTTTTCAGTTCATTATACCCTGACCAACGCATTTGAAAGAAAAAAATAGTGTTTCCCCTAAAAAAAAACATTGCTGAGGTGGCAACGGTCTTGGAAGGGGGAGAGGCGGGTTTGGGCAGCGCAGCTTAAATCGGTAGAGAGAAGAATTAGCAAATTCCTGCTATTCTATACATTTTTCCATGGAGCTGAGAGAAGATTTTGCAGAGTGAAATCTAATTTCCTGCAATTCTATGCATTTTGCCATGGCTAATTATGTGTTTTTATGCACAAACATTATAACAAAACCAACGGGGACCCACACCGAGGCCCTTGGSCATGTACCTGGCATTCCCCGTCCGTAATCCAGCCATGCCGAAAATACTATTAAATTCATCATTTTCAATTCTCCCTGACTGCCTAGCTTTTATTTGGGTGATTTCTAGTTCTCAAAGATTATATGAATAAAACATATATACATCAATTATCTYTTCTACATACTTTGACTGGTTTTAGTCATTTAAGTTTACACTGAATGCGTTTTTCCATCCCGRAAATGTAGTTGAAAAAATGCATAATAATTAGCAGGTGCGGTGCTAAATGAATGCAGGGGAAACACTGACTACAGAGGTATGGGTCCATGACCGTCAAACAGTAGCACACAAATGCCATTAGTGGCTCTTTGCACTCATCGCTGAAACCAATTCTCTCCAGTGGTTTAGGCCTAGGCTACACAGGGGTGGGGGGGGCTAGGCTGTTGTCTACAGACAACAGAAAACTGATATTGGCTTTAGTGTCATCTACTTCTATATGGGAGGAATGCTCATACCTTCATCCTATAGGGTTGAGAGGCCTTCAGTTGGACAAATGAAGCTCTAATGGAGCACACACACACACACACACACACACACACACACACACACACACACACACACACACACACACACACACACACACACACACACACACACACACACACCACACCACACACAACACACACACACACACACATTGTATGTCGTCATGTAAAAGGGCTTTGGCAAAAAGTGCCCCATCACACAAACTCCATGAATAGCCACAGGACGGAAATAAAGAATCATAAAACAGGTGGTAAATAGACTGTAATATTGAATTACGTATAGTCCTGCTACCAGTTAAGATCGTATCAAGCCTAATGCATGACTGCCATGCACTGTAGGACCTAGGCCTATCTACAGTAAACCAATATGTCTGTCTAACCATGTCTTGTGAAGTATGTCCTGTGATATAGCCTAAGTCAGTGGTCACCAACCGGTCGATTGACCGGTCGATCGTCAAACATTTCTATAAAAAACCCAACGATAAAACCTTGCGTTCCTACTTTTTTTAAGTAGTCTTGCGCTCTTGGCGGTAGGTGCACTTGATTCAGCAGCCCTGCATGCCGGGTAGGTAAAGTGTTCCATTTTTTGTATAATTGTATGTGTCTGAAGGTACAAACTCTGCCTATCCGGTGGGCCCGGAGAGCAAATCAAGTGTGCAGCTATAGGCCTACCGCTGGCCAATCGGATAGCTCAGATTACTGTGTCTGCAGCCTCCTCGAGGGCACAGCAAAGTTGATAGTTGATTTCRAAACACAATTTAAAACCACGACTAAAGAGAGACCGTTAACGACTAAAGCAAAGAGCTGCTGTTTTTATAAGCGAGTTCATGTAAAAATATGTATCCAGCACCGTCAAATAGGGCTGGGCGATACGGCCAAAATATCACATCACAATATTTTTCTCCGTTTTRATGGTATTTTACGTATTTAATGATTTTTAATAATAAAAGTTCTAAATATGCTTCATAAGTAGTGCATGACCCATCATTTTTTACCGATACCAGGTATAGTATCATGATTCTCGATACCATCATGATACTCAATACCAAAGCGATACCAAGGCCAAAAAAGAAATGAACCAGTCACAGAATGGCACTTGATGCAGACAGATAAACTCAGCTAATGCTCTGTTCAATCGTTGGACATCTTTTCATGTCAGCAGTTTTCATGGACAGCCATGTTTGTATTAATGAATCAATTATACAATCATACAATCAATTTGAATTTGTTTTTACCAATCTAACTTCTAAACAACATAATGGTAATCATTTATTTGAATGGTAAATCTCTATCAATAAWCTCAAGATGTAGCCTAGGCAAGTCAGTTAAGAACAATTTTTTTTTTTTTACAATGACAGCATAACAGGGAACAGTGGGTTAAATGCCTTGTTCAGGGGCAGAACAACAGATTTGTACCTTGTCAGGTTGGGGATTCGAGCCAGCAACCTTTCGGTTACTAGTCCAACGCTCTAACCACTAGGCTACCTGCCACCCCCATTCAATACATGCATTGAGTAATTGAGTGTGTTTTGGATGATTTTATGGGGCTACAGATAAAAACATCTGAATCGGTTTCCCTTCCATTTGGGACTTATTTTATAGTACTGATCAACAACATTTGCATAGAAGTAGCTTATTTGATAAAACTGCGTGCTGTCTCTTGAACCAGTAATGACGTCGTTCAGGAGGCAAGAGGCCGAGTGGAGGCTGCTGAAGGGTATCAGGCTCATGAAGCGAGACGGTGGATGGTGGTTGGAAGAGAGCGCTTGTTTGAAATTGAAAAGCGTTGCGGTAGCGTTTGATAAAGAAGAACGTCAAGAAGAAGCAGCTGCTTTATAAGTGGGATGCACTGTTGAGCACTACATTCGTTCTGATTGTACGGAGATTGTGACAGCTGGTTAAATGGCGTCCCTTGACAAGGCAAGAACAAGATGTATGTCAGGAGAAGTGCAGTATTATCATAAGGAGATGTATACTTGGAATACGGAGGAGGAATGGAGGGAAAAAGAGAGGCAGAGGAGGTCTAAGAGAGAGGGAGGAAGATGGTGAGCTTGAGTCAGTTAAAAATGGCGGGAAAAAGGGAGATGAATGAGGTCGAAGTATCGGAGGTGGTAGGTGTGGTGAAGTTCTTGGGGGCAGAGGCTTGCACCGAGGGTCAGGATAAAGATGAGTCTGTGACAGTAGGAGTAAAGTTTTKGGACAAAGTGGACCCTCTTGCCTTTTAGCTGATCGATTTGTGGTTTCAGGGTGGGTGAAAACAGAGTTGGGTGCTGTGGAATCRGTGAGGGTAACCAGAAGTGGTCTTGTGATAATTGTTTGTGTTTCTGCTGGTCAGAGGATGAAGGCGCTCCTTGTTAAATGAATGATGCCAAGAAATGTGCATTGTTTTGCTCTCAATAAAAGGGCGCCATTGAAAGGAGTGATTACTGCAATAGCAGTAAATGTAAAAGTTGACCAACTGAAGGGGAAGATTCCCGGTGTTCGTGATGCTTGTTGTTTGGTGCGACACAGACAGGGCGGCGTGTGGTGAAACAGAAGAGTCATTGTCTGTTCTTTTGAGTTTTGATGTTGAGTCTTTGCCCGACAAAGTGATGTTAGGATATATAAGTTATCCTGTACGAGCTTTTGTGCCGAATACATTACGTTGTTACAGGTGTCAWGCTTATGGGCATGTGGCAGCAGTGTGTAGGAGTGAGGTTCCTAGATGTGAGAAGTGTGCAGAAGAGCATGAGACAAAGAAGTGTGCAGCATTGGGGAAAGTAGTTATATGTGTTAATTGTAGGGTTGCTCATGGGGCTGGGGATCAGAAATGTCCCGTGCGAGAGAGGCAGGTTGAGGTTTCCAGGGTTAGAGTAGTGCAGAAGTTGTCATATGTGAAGGAAGTAGAGGAAGATGGGTCAAGGGGGAGGGATCCTGAGAGGAGTGGTGTGAGTAGTAGAGATATAGAGGGATAGGCCAACAAGTGATATATGTTTCACTAAGATTGGATTTTTAACATTTATAGTAATGGTTATCAACTGTACTGCAGGGATGGAACGTAAGTCGCAGAAAATTGAGGTTGTGGTGGCAGCTGCAAAAAGGTATTTGGGTGTGCGAGACTTGACATCAGAAGAGTTACAGGGTGTGTTAAGTGGTGGAGTCCCATCCTTTCAGGTTGTTGGCCTGAGGTAGGTCTAAATASATTGAAATAGTGGAGTTGGTGGCAATCAGCTTTGAAATCAACATATTTTGCGTTATGGTTTGCATATTATCACAAACAAAGGACTAGGGTAGTGAATTGATGTTAGCTTCAGCTGTCAGCTAGCAAGGAAAGTTAACCTACAATGCTGGAAGATACCGGTATCTTCTTGCATTGTAAAGTATTCTAGCCTGTTTGGACTTTTGCGAACAGTAATTAACAGTTTCAACAATTCTACATGCCGTGTCGCATTATTCAAGTGTGTTAAAACTTCTTCGGTATCGGTGTCCCTTCCACGGGACGGTTGAGCTAACGTAGGCTAATGCGATTAGCATGAGGTTGTAAGTAACAAGAACATTTCCCAGGACATAGACATATCTGACATTGTCAGAAAGCTTAAATTCTTGTTAATCCAGCTGCACTATCCAGCTGCACTATTTATAGTAGCTATTACAGTGAAATAATACCATGCTATTTTTTGAGGAGAGTGCACAATTTCGAACATGAAAAGTTATTAATAAACAAATGAGGCACAAAATTTGAACAGAAATGCAATGGTTCATTGGATCAATCTAAAACTTTGCACATACACAGCTGGCATCTAGTGGCCACAATCTAAATTGCTCCTGGGCTGGAATAATACATTACGGCCTTTCTCTTGCATTTCAAAGATGATGGTACAAAATAAATACAAAAGAACGCTTGGTTTTGTCTTTGTATTATTACCTTTTACCAGATCTATTGTGTTATATTCTCCTATATTCCTTTCACATTTCCACAAACGTCAAAGTGTTTCCTTTCAAATGGTACCAAGAAAATGCATATCCTTGCTTCAGGGCCTGAGCTACAGGCAGTTAGATTTTGGTATGTCATTTTAGGCAACAACAAAAAAAAWTAAAGGGCGGATCCTTACTTCTGTGCAYCATGAGTTGGGAGCTAACATGACAGCCTAGACTACCAGTGCAGGCTGAGTGGAGCAGGTACGGTGCTTTCGCGCTATAAGGGGACATTGGTTGTGCTGATAGATAGATGTGAGACACATTTGACAGAATTGACAGAAGTCCTGAAAGTAACAAAAATTATAATACCAAATCGTTTATCATGTTTTAGTATCAAAAAAGTACCGAAGTTTCAGTATATCGTGCAACATTACCCTAGGGTGGCAGAAAATACATTCTAATGGGGCTTTCTCTCTTCTGATTGCTTTATACTATTCAATCAAACTTCAACTAAAAATAAGTTTAATCATTTTCAACAATATCTGCATGTCTCATTTCTAATAATTTCTGTAAAATATCTGTAAAACATTTTTTTTGTCTTTGTATGCCTTTATTTTGTGAACTAATTATCTTCCTCTATAACCAGGTTTCCATTCCAACCATTTCATGCAGATGAATTACCTGATGCATGAAAAAAGTCACGACCGGGCTAATAGAAACAGGATATCCCGGGTACAATTTTATAAATGCCGTCAGACAATTTGTTTCGTTCGACATGGTGGGATCTTTTTGTGTCTGTAAAATTAATTATGCGAGAAATGGCGGAGCAAACACCTTTATGCGTAAATATTCCTATAATAACCATCATATGGAAGTAAACTTGGAGTCACGCGATGATATGTTGTTCAGTCCTCCCACTACAACTCGGGAAACCATGTAGTTTATTAGGCTACAGATAAAAGATGTTATGTTGAAATTCACAGGGTGGGGAAAGTGATTGTGATGAGTTCGATACTCCTATCCAATAAATATGTTATTCTGGTGACATGATGATCGATGCTTGGCTGATTTTAGAATATTCGCATGAAAATTGGTTGCAAATGGGATGGAAACCTAGTTTATGACCATGTATTATCAATGGATTCAATGGCAGTTCTTACTTTGTGCTGATTTCCAAGGTGCTTTGGCATCCGCACTGCCTCACAGGCAAGATTCATGGCACAAAAGTGCATGTGCGCACCCGAAGCAGAGACGAAAGAGGAAATGAGACACCCACTCGCTGTATTTGTGTTTATTATAATTTTTAGGGTTCAATGAAAGTCAATGAACTAAGTAGACCAGACCCAACTGCTACTGCATTGGTGTCTATGGGAGACACGCCTAGTTAAGTAGACCGGAACKTACCTTTTTTTCTCCAATGGTAAACGGACTGAGCAAACTATCCACTATCTTTGCCCGAAGCTCTTGCGAGCAAATTTGCAGTTCTCAACTGTTAGCAGTCTCTTACTGGCAGTAAGAATGGACAAGTGCCATACATTTTCGGGTTTCATCAGTCAGTAATTAAATGTATATTACATTTAACAAACAAAACACTGAAAAAACTTTATGCAAGGTAAAGTAAAAATCCAAACCGGTCTGTGCATCAATGCCGGTATATAGTAAAATTCAATTTTTGGTCAGTCTCAGCAGACGGATGGAGGGAGGGATACCAGAGAGACGTGAGAGACTAACCCTCCGCTGAGATTAACCATCAGACGCATCAGTCGAGTAAAATTTTTAAAAGCTAATTATGTCAATTTATGCTCACTCAGCTGTGCCTCATAAGTAATACAACAACGGATCTATTACCGGTGTAACCATATACCACATGATTTAAAACATACTTTTAAAATGGTCTGAGTAGAACAACATTGGCAGGAGAATTCAAGCATAGCCAATATGTGGTGATAATGTATTGGGCAGATAGTCTACTGCCCAAACCTCTTTGCTACAGAACTGTTTTTAATAGGTTCATGTTGCATAGGCTTACGTTTTTAAGTCATGTTTATGGGTGGTAGATCTTGACTTGCATTTTGACTCAGAAAGTGATCTTGACTATTAAAAGGTTGGTGACCACTGGCCTAACTGAAGTGTTTTTGGGAAGTGTTGTATGTATGCCAGGAAGGCCTGTATTGTTGCCAATAAAAGTCCCTATGGGACAATACATTCATACAGCATTTGAACTAAACATAGGCTAAATGTCTTAATAGATATGAAAGATGCTGTGATGTCTCACTTCTCTGATCTGCTACTCAGTTTAGGCCTCTGATGATGAGTCATTTCAGACTAAGAATGGGAGATCAGAGTCCGTATGTGCCAAGCGTCTCAGAGTAGGAGTGCTGATCTAGGATCAGGCCCCCCTTGTCTATGTGATCATATTCATTGTGATTTGAAAGGCAAAACTGATCCTAAACCAACACTACTCTGAGTAGCTTGACACATAGGAACTCTGGTCAAGTGTCAGACTTAACCATATAAACCACTACATTTTTCTATGCTACCAGTACTGCAAGGCTAAATCCTCCTCCCTCAATTTGTGACGGTACAGTAGGCTACATCATGTCACACACCCCAATGCATTTTGATAATGGTAGAAATGTGTGGGTGTTTTGAAAACCTCAACGATGACTATTCCAATGGTAATTGACTGAACAGCCGAGCGRCATTATTCAATTCMATCATAACACAGCAATATGTGAAGGGTTTGACCTCGTGAAGGCCTGCAATAAACTGTCTGTACAACAAATGAGCCACTTTGCAGAGGAAACTAGGAACAAGGCAGAGAGGATGTGGAACCAAAATGGCTACCAGTCCTCCTAACTGACAAGCGTCCTCATCAAGAGGTATCCAAGGATGAAAATGAGTTCCTTGTGCTTACTCCATCCGAATAGATGTTTGTATCTCCTCCTAGCCTGGAGACATGGAACAATAATAATTGGAAACCACTCTGCTATTCAAATAATTGTAGGAAGAGGCAAAGCAAAAACAACATAATTATCTTCTATCTCGGCAGGCAGGCAGGCAGTTTACAAGACGATAAACTTAGCAGCAGCCCTGGCAGTGAAGTGGTACAGGGGAAGGATGAGGGAAGGAGGGGGGAAGTCTATCTGAGCCCCCACTCCCTGCCGAGAAGTAAATGATCCAGCCGGCACTCATTAGCAGCTTGGGTTACGTTACCAAACAGTGGAGGAAGTTTAATGAACACTTGATGAATGCTGCTCGCATCTCCAGTTTCCACACAGAGTTCAGAGGTGGAGGAGAGATGACATCTCCCATTAGAATGCACTGGCCGCTTCACAGGCGGCAGGTAGTGTAGACGTTAAGAGCCTTGGGCCAATAACCGAAAGGTTGCTGGTTTGAATACCGGAGCCGACAAGGTGAGAGAAAAAAAATCTGTTGCTGTACCCTTGAGCAAGGCCCTTAACTCTAACTGCTCTAGGGGCGCTGTACAATGGTGATCCTGGCCGTGACCCCACTCCCTGCCGGTGTCTTAGGGGGAGGTAGGATACACAACAACAAAAAACACACATTTCCATTACACACTTGTGTGTAACAGGCAAATACAAGCACCTCACAAATATTATTATAGTGCACATTCCATAACTGTACTACAGCTAGCTAGCCCGGTGTTGGAGCAGAGGCTGCTTTCTGCATGGAAGTTCTGTCATGTGGATGGATAGGCGGGCAGGATGGAGTGTGGGAGTGTGGAGTAGGGAGTGGGAGTGTGGAGTAGGGGAGTGTGCAGAAGAGAGTGGAACAGGTAGAGTCAGTGGTATTTTAGAGAGGAGATAGCACAGAGCTTTCCCAGGCAAACTAGGAGGTGGACATGACAGGGCAATTGTAGCCACCCTGCTGCCGCAAGCTCGTGTGATTACTGCTATTAGCGACAGACAGTTGACACTTGTCAAGTCAAAACAAAGAGCCCTTTCACTCACGACACTGCACACAACCTGTACTTAACATTGAGGGACAGACAGACACTCAGAGACATTATGTCAATGGCAGACCTGACAGATGTCTGGAGACAATCACATTCACAGAGTCTAGACAACAACATAGGCTTATCTATGCTCCTAAAGGTCATGGAGGGGGAAGTGGAAATGTCATTTTCCTAACAGAACGGACAAGCTGCAAGTCAGGTAGTGTGTGAATGCCATCCAGACCTACAAGAGGACATTGTGGCWGCATCCTAAATGGCACCATACTCCCTATTTAGTGTACTACTTTTGACCAGGGCCCATAGGGTTCCCATAGGGTTCTGGTCAAAAGTAGTGCACTAAATATGGAATAGGGTTCCATTTGGGATGTACACAGTGGCTAAGCTGTAGAGGCAGAGCAGAGATTAATGAAGGCACTAACACGCACACAAAGACTTGGCCTTTTCCTTCTAATTGTAGGAGGACCACACAAAGSGTTTAAGATGCCACGGGAAAGGCATACACATATCAATGGTTACAGTAAACCATAATTAGGACCCATCCATCTAATATGTCATAGACATTTTCCTCTTGAAAAGGGACCAGTGAATCACAACTGATGTCTGCATCCCAATCTGTGTTCAAAGACATCGCCATGAAGCACCATCTCCTGAAGCAGAGCTCTTATCTTAGACTATCAGGGAGGTTATTCATTTCACTATTGTGGAGGTTCCTTGGCAATCAACAGCAGGGTGAAAAACAGGGAGGATTTAGACAGACAGAACTGTAGTTTTGAGATTCAAGGCTGTGAGATTGAGCGATTCAGTCTGAACAAAAGCAAGTAACATACATTGCAGGCTGTCTATGTGGTGCCAATTAACAGGTGGTTCATCATCCAGAACCGATTCATCTAACTCTTCCCAGGCAACTTACTTGTCTGATATTAACCCGCTGTTTGAGAGACTGGTCCTTCCTGATAAATCTGTGGCTAATAAAGACCGTCTTTAACATGCCTGGTGGTGCCTGTTGATGATGTCATCACACATTTACTGTAAATGTCTGCCAAGGCCCCAGCAGTGTGGCTGTGAAATCCTGATTCGGATCACCTACTTCTGCCTGATGAGAAGTTTAGGGCTGAGGAAATGAGAACATGCTGGAGGAGGTGGACGTGGAGTTGCATTAAGACACAGCAGCACCACACTAGTGCATTGTTGATGGCCACACACACACATATTCATTAGTGGACACCATAACAAAACGTTTTGCAGCGGAAAATTAAAACGGGTGTGTCTTATTGGACAAGTTCAGGTAGTCCCTCCAAATTTCAATCTGTTTTCTTCCGTTTGATGCCTAATGAACACGACCAAAGAGCATCATCTGTCTAATAGAGAAGAAAAATGCCCCACACTGGTTAAAGATGCATTTAGGAATCTCACCATATGAACTAAATATATGGGATACAGTAAATGTTAACTGTAGACAATCAACTAGTTCCATCTAAACCCACAACCACCATGCCTATGGAGGTTGCAGATAGATCCAATAGAACATGAATGTCACTAGAAACATGGGTGTGAAATGTTACTAAGTCCCTGAGGGGGTAGTAAGAGTGAGGGAAAAGGCAGAGGGGATGGAGTTTGAGAGAGCGAGAGAACAGAGAGAGAGTACAGAGACAGAGAGAGAGCGAGAGCGAGAACGAAAGAGAAGAGAGAACAGCAAGAGAGAGAGACGAGAAAGAGAGAGGAAGAAGAGGAGAGAGAGAGAGAGAGAGAGAGAGAGAGAGAGAGAGAGAGAGACAGAGAGCGAGAGAACAGAGAGAAGAACAGAGACAGAGAGAGAGAGAGAGAGAGAGAGAGAGAGCGAGAGGAGAGCGAGAGAGAACAGACAGAGAGAGAGAGCGAGAGAGATAGAGAGAGAGAGAGAGAGAGAGAAAGAACAGTCCTGATTGGCAGAGACAGACCTCAGGGGGGAACATGAGGAACGACCACAGCTGAGACAACGTGACCACTGCTGTCTTTCGGCACACACACACACACACACACACACACCACACACACACACACACACACACACACACCAAACACACACACCACCACACACACACAAACAACCACGCACACACACACAACATACATGACACACACACACAAACAGTCACAACATTCATGACACGCATGCACACACACGCACGCCTTTTAGAGTGCTGGAAGCAGTATCCTTCTTCAAAGACGGAGCAAAGTGAGATCCCTTCACTCCAGACTCCAGACACACATGTATTTTCTTAGTCTCTCTCAACCCCATCATCCATGTTCAGCAATAAGGAAAGACCCTTTTAAACCCGAAAACCCAACCCAAAACCAAAATATGTCTCCTGGGTGTTCATGAGCCTGAGTCGTGGTATCCATTAAATGAAACATAAAAGACTGGAATAGTCCAAAACACATCCACAGAGAAAATAATATTCAGCGTTTCCTGTGACACATAGGGCCTAGCGCATAAACAAACCCTCCAAACACCCCACAAAGYCCTCTCTCTGTTCCCTTCAGTCACCCAGCAGTCCCCCTCTCTCTCTCTCTTTCATTCTCCATCCATTGGAGATGCTGTGAAACGTAGCTTTCATAAAGTTGGAGATGAGGAATCATTTAGAACAAAAAGACTCTTCACAACTCATCTGAGCCGCTGCTGTCTTGATCCGGTTCTAAATGTCACACAGTTCTCATGCTACAGACTTCCGATGGATATTCCACTCATTCCTAACCCGGCATTCCGATCCTCCTGACAGAATTCCAAAGTGACACTGACCTTGTTACAAGCCCTCTTACTTGACCCCTGGAGGTCAGATGATTTGCGTAACCTCTCAGGGCCGTCCTAGGCCAAATATGTGGCCAGTCATATGTCTGTCAGTGTCTGTTAGTGAGATGCTATACACATTAGTGCTGGGCGGTATCCCGTATTTTGCTATATACCGGTATTGATGCACAGACCGATTCGGGTTTTTACTTGACCTTCTATAATGTTATTTTAGTTTTTGGTTTGTTAAATTTGATATGCTGTGTGTAACGTTCATTTTTATGCTACTTGAGTCATCCCTCTCCGCTCTCTTGCTCCATACCGCTTTCCACACACAGTGCAAGGCCAAGCCATTCAAAAGGAGGCTGCATGCTATTCAATTCTTCCTATGACAGCAGCACTATCAAAGGACATCTCTGAACCACCATACTTTCACACACACACACACAGCCTGCCTCTCACAGCCATGAAAAGACAGCATGAGAGATGTTTCTACAAAACCTAAATGTCTATTGCACTGGCAACAAAGAATAATGAGTAAACAGCACATATTGTTTGCCTGAGGGCATCAGTACAGTCAACCCTGAGCAGAAAGTCTTTCAAATATAAATATAATAAACAAGTGTCATTAAGACATAAAGACAAGGATGATAAATACATTTTTATGCTACTTGAGTCATCCCTCTCCACTCTCTTGCTCCATACCGCTTTCCACACAGACCTAGCCCCGCCCCCTTTCACTCAAGGAGCGTGTTTGTTGTTGCTTGACCACGAGACGCTTGCGTTCAATCTGCATGGTCAATGCAGCACAATGTTGATGAAAACAATGTTGTTTCCACTTTCTTCCTTAATATAAATCCACAAGCGTTCTAGCTAACAAATGTACTGAGTCAGAGMAAACGTAACTAGCTAATAACAGCCTGATACCAGTGATGGTATAGGCCTAAATCCGCATGTTGTTTGTGCAGCAGTACCTTCTAAATCAAAGAGCAATAGGCGAAGCATGAATATGTTGGCTACTTGAAGAAACATTTCATGTAGCCAAAGATTATAGGGTCCCCTAGGACACACTGACCATCACTTTGGTCACAATAACTCCTCCCTGCCCACTATTATTTMTATTCTAACTATAGAATTAGAATAATCATTCTATTTCCATGATTCCAACAGTTCACCCAAGTGCTTTGATCTAAATCGCAAGAAAAATCACAATTGCAACATTTAAAATAAGGCCTAGTTGTTGCCCCTACATGGTAGCGTGGAAATGATCTCAAATGACCGCTGGAAATGCAGGAACTTATTTTGGGTTGAATTTGAATTGAACCGTATAAAACAATCAGACGCTAGGGTCACACTACTCATAAAGCAAAGTTCGAATTTTTATTATTCTAAAACATAAAATACCATCAAATACTGTCAAACATTTTCTAAATACTGTGATATGATATTTTGCCCATATCGCCCAGCCCTAATACACATTACTCCCATAGAACTAACACACGCTTATTGCGGACACAGGAATGAATGAATGACTGAAACAGGAACACATTCTTGTAACATAGGCTACTACAACCTCATGGAACACATTTCAAGACACACAAGTGTGATGGACATGAAAAGAAGACTGATCTCACTGGAGTCTGTGTAGAGCTCAGAATCAGAGGTGAAACTCTATAGCGGTGTGTGTGTGTGTGCGGCGTCCAGAGTTCAGTGCACCTGGGCCTCACCGTGCTGACAGCTAAGCCATACCAATTAGGCCTTATTACAGAGTTCTTAGAAAGTGCCTAACAGTACATGCTTTTATGCCATTACTGAAATATGTTGACTAATTCTGAGTGCTGAGCATTTAGTGCTTTTTGAGGTCGGTTCGGTTTCGGTTAAAACATATATTTTATATGACGTTTTTTTTTTTTGTTATGTTTATTATTTTTTTAAATATTAAATGCACTTTGATTATGTGGATTGTAATGCYGTAACAATACAGAGTCCCATGATGGTGGTGACTGCCCATTACTGATTATTACTTATTAACCATCATTTATTCATATTACTTTACTTTAATAAAATATTTCAGTTGTTGTGTTTATTACATTTGTTTTATTTGATGACTTTATTATTTCATTCCAAGTCATCATCTCATCTCTATAGAGCTGACTGACAAAATCACTATTTTAGTAGTAAAATGTATGACTGCTGAATACCAACTATCAATCACTTAGATCATGTATTTTTGAAGGTAACGATATCTTGTGAAGTCACTGCTCTCGATTGTGCAGTCTTCTGTAGGCGTGCCATGGATTAAGATCATTGTAGTTAATTACCACGGTTTCTGAGCTAAACTATGTAGAATATTGTCCTGTTGGAAACTACAACTCCCTACTACATTRCACAGTTCAGGCTTGATCTGATTTATCTCTAGAGAAACTGCATTGAGGTCACAGAAAAAAAACAGAAGGAAATGGAATTCAAATAATTGAATGGATGTTGGTAAATTAGTTGTAACATTGTTTTTTAAATAACCAACATTTTGGTAATTTGCTCAGCACTACTAATTCCTCATGTCGGTGTTATTCCTCAGCAGTCAAATTCCTCCTAACCCTAACCCTAACCCTAACCCTAATTATCAGGTGTGTTAAATTAGGGTTGGACTGAAAACCCACAGGACGGTAGATCTCCAGGAAGAGGGTTGGGCAGCCCTGCTCAAGCACATGCAGGGTTAAGACAACGTTGGGCCCGCCCCTCTCCTGGAAACACATGCTGGTGGCAGAGTGCAGGGGGGGGGGGCGGCTGGAGGGGTGCTGGGGTCACCAGGCCTGCTGTGAAAGGAATGTCAGGAGGAATGTTGCTAGCTAAATATGAAGGAAATGTACCAGGAGGAGGTGGGGGAGGCCAGGCTATTTGGGGCTTTGTTTGATGACACAGAGAGCCTGGGACTGACCCTACTGGAACCCTCCAACATTCAACAAATGTACCGTGTTAGGAGCATGCGCAGCGTAACAGAGAGTAACACGCTGTGGCTGTGTTTGAGAAAGGGAAACAGTGAAGCTGCTCAGCAGCAGCAACCCAACGTTGCGCTGTGTCCAGCGGAGCAGAGCAGCCCAGTCTGAGAGTTACTGTGCATCCCAAATGAGAATAGGGTGTCATTTGTGACGTACACCTAGACAACTATTGGACAAGCTTAGCATCGGAGCCACCAGACGGCTTTGAACCGGCGCCCTCCCTGTCCCACGGTAGCTCTAAGACGCTGAGCCAACTTCCCCGGCCCCGACACAGACACACCCTCCAGCCCTGGTATGTTCCAATCCACACTGGCTGTGTGTCTGCGTGGCAAATGGCACCCTAATACCCTTTATTAGTGCTCTACATATGACCCCTATGGGCTCTGGTCAAAAGTAGTGCACTATATAGGGAATAGGTTGCCATTTTGGACGCCCCCACGACTCTGACCTACGCTGGGTTTCTTCCAATTGTTACATGAGCCAAATACAATGAGAGGGCATCTCAGAGTTCCCTGACTAAATATAACAGCCCACATTCCATTTACAGCCGATGGGAGGAATTAAACTCCACCCTGTTCTGGAAATCAAAACAGAGCAGTAAGTGGAACACTACCCTTACCCACACAAACACGCATGCACACACATGGACAGGGACAGACGTGCGCTTGCAAACACACACACAAGCAGATGAATCTATTCAACTCCACATCACACTCCAATCAAACCAAAAGCTTGCACAAGCCTACTGTACACATTGAACCACATGTTAGCAAAAAGAATCATTCATTATGTTCCAAACACGGAGCGTAGCAAAACAGCCAGACTACACAGGAGGAAGGGGAGGACCATCCTCCTCAGTGAATTTCAGAACATTTTAAATCGTGAAACATGAAAAAAGTTAGATTTTTTTTAGATAAAGCTATACTAAATATATTTACGTTAAATAATTGATTAAAACACACTGTTTTGCAATGAAGGTCTACAGTAGCCTCAACAGCGCTCTGTAGCATAGCACCATGGTGTAGCCAGAGGACAGCTAGCTTGCGTCCTCTTCTGGGTACATTGACTTCAATACAAAACCTAGAAGGGTCATGGTTCTCACCCCCTTCCGTAGATTTAACCAGTAATTATGARAACTTCTGGAAGACATCATCCAACCTATCAGAGCTCTTGCAGCATGAACTAACATGTTGTCCACCCAATCAAAGGATCAGATAATGAATGTTGTAAAATGAAGGGGAAGCGAGAGAGAGAGAGAGAAAGAAAGAGAGAGCTATATTTTGTTGTATATTTTTCACTTTCACCTACTACTTGCTGTACACTGTACTGCATGATTGTACTAACGTGTTAGTTCTATTAGCTATGTTGCCTTTGACGTTAGATAATATGGTGACAATGATTTAGGCTGTGTGTAGCGGTTAGCGGTTATGGCGGTTATGGTATGAAGGTTTGGCTTGGAAAGGTTATTTYGCCTGGTCACAGACAGCTGTTGTGTTGTGCACAAGCGAAGGGAAAAGGTAAAAGGAGGAGAGTACGTAGATGCGAGAAGGAATTATTCAACGAGCAAAGTGATCATGCTGTTTGTATGTGGCTGCTTTGAAAGTGAACTGTGTTTGTGGGTAATCAGGGGTGTAATCATTCCGCTGATTCTGTTGAAAACGTTTCATAAACGGAAACAAACGGAACGAAATGGGGATAAACATACCAGAATTTATTAATTAGAAACACTCATACACCCTAGATCAGCTAGATGCAAGCAAGAGTGCGCAAGGCGGTATTGAATGTGTCACTGTCTGTCAACTTGATTACACACATTTTTCTCTCGAACTGTGAACCTACGCTGTATACTTTCATTAATAGCCTAGGTTATAGCAACCTCATAATAGGTATAGGGAAAATGTGAGTATCATATAGTAGCCTAAACCTATAAATGTTACATTGAACTGGGTGAATGGAATATGAATGACAGTCATCCAATATGCTGTTAGAAATAAGGCTATGCTCATAAAAAAATGATTGTCCTCCCTCATCTGAAACGGCACCGACCTCCACTTGTTAGAACATCACTCGTTGCTAGATACACAATTACACAGAACACTCATACAGTGGTTGACACTCCCATAAAACAAATACAAACCTACGCATAACCCCATTATACACACACTTTGTGTATAACACACACACTCAGTAGAAAACACACTCTTTAGAATACACACTCTGTAGAACACACACTGTGCAGAATAAACACTCTGACGAACACACACTCTGTAGAACACAAACTCTGTAGAACACACACTCTGTAGAAAACACTCTTTAGAACACACACTGCAGAATACACACTCTAACGAACACACACACTGTCGAACAGACACTGTTGAACACAAACTGCAGAATACACACTCTGCCGAACACACACTTTGTCGAACACACACTTTCTCGAACACACACTCCAAACAGCTCTGGAGTCAAAACCCTGGTGAATTCCAGAGGATAAGACAGACAGAACCAGTGTCAGATTCAGGACTTTAAAACCCCTAGTCAGTCTTTCTCATTCCATCTCCTCCAGTGCCTATCACAGCCAAACCCCATAGAAACACACACAGACACACCCACAAAAACACCCAGAATACACTCACCATTGTGGGAGGACTCTGTCTTGCTGTCAGCCACTTTCCTTAGCGCTGAGATGATGGAGTCCCCGGGAACGCGAGGGCTCTCCACATACTTGGGCTTCCTGATTAGACCTTCAGGCAGAGCGCAGCAAGAGAGAGAGAGGAGGGAGAAAGAGAGAGAGAGAAGGAGGGAGAAAGAGAGAGAGAGAAGGAGGGAGAAAGAGAGAGAGAGAGAGAGAAGGAGGGAGAAAGAGAGAGAGGAGGGAGAAAGAGAGAGAGAAGGGGAGACAGAGAGAGAGGAGTGGAGAAAGATAGAGAGAGGAGGGAAAGAAGAGAGAGAGAAGGAGGGAGAAAGATGGAGAGAGGAGGGAGAACGATAGAGAGAGAAGGAGGGCGAAAGAGAGAGAGGAGGGAGAAGATAGATGAAGAGAAGGAGGGAGAAAGATAGAGAGAGGCGTTGAGAGTTCTCGCAGGATTCACTTTTCCAGATGGGAATTCGTTGCTGGACGGGCTCGGTGGAGCTCCGTGTGGCTCATACACAGTATGGTACACAGAGAGAGAGACACACAGCTAGCTCCTGTGCTGATAGCAGCTCTGCTCTGTCTGACAGCCCGGAGAGAAAGAGAGCTGCAGACACTCAGCTGTAACAAACACACCGGCCAGCTCCGGGGATTGCAAACTACTGCAGCAGGAAACCACAGCAATTAGCCTCGTAGAAACTTTGTGACGTGTGTGTGTGTGTGTGTGTGTGTGTGGTGTGTGTGTGGTGTGTGTGTGTGTGTGTGTGGTGTGTGGTGTGTGTGTGTGTGTGTGTGTTGTGTGGTGTGTGTGTTGTGTGTGTGCACATGCATGGAGAGGTGTGTGCCTCTGCGGTAAGGTAAAGTGTGCGTTTGTTAGCATGTATGGGATCAGGAGAGAGCGGTTTGCAGAATGAGGTCCAGGCTGCATCCCAATCAGGTGTTGTTTCTGGGACAGGAGCTAAGGATCCTCAGGAGGGTCTCGGTTCTGACCCCTTGGTGAGGACTACGGAGATTAGTGTACTGCTCTCTCTCTCCGACTGACAGGATTTAGAAGCACCTTATCCACGGCACACTATTCCCTACATAGTGCACTATTTTTTTACCAGGTCTCTGGTCAAAAGCAGTGCACTATATAAGGAATAGGGTGTAACTTGGGACGCAGACCTGTTCCCTGCTGTGTCTTTATGATCAACCGCTGACGCATTGGCCACGCCGGAGGCATCGCTCCGTAGGTCTGTGTGTGTGGTGTGTGGTGTGTGTTGTGTTGTGTGTGTGTGTGTGTGTGTGTGTGTGTGTGTGTGTGTGTTGGGGTCGTGTGCGTGTGTGTGTGCACTCACACCCCTGATCCCAAGGCACAGTGCAGGGCCAAGCCATTCAAAAGGAGGCTGCCTGCTATTCAATTATTCCTGTGACAGCAGCACTATCAAAGGACATCTCTGAACCACCATGCTTTCACACACACACACAGCCTGAAAAGCCTCTCACAGCCATGAAAAGATAGCATGAGAGATGTTTCTACAAAACCTAAATGTCTATTGCACTGGCAACAAAGAATAATGAGTAAACAGCACATATTGTTTGCCTGAGGGCATCAGTACAGTCAACCTGCGAGCAGAAAGTCTTTCAATATAAATATAATAAACAAGTGTAATTAAGACATAAAGACAAGGAGGATAAATACTGATCAGGTGAGCAAGAAACATGACCAAAAAGCAGTGGAAAAACAACGATAACCAGGAAGTAAACTTAAAATCTATCTAATCTATAATAGGTATGCATTCCTTCCTTCCAGATTGACCTACTAGAACCCAATCTAGTTCTCCTCTGGTGTTCTAGTGACTGCATGTGTAACCCCAGCCATAACAGAAAGATTAGATGGGGAGAAAGAGATTGCCGTTTCCCATTCCCACATCATATCCACCCCACCTCTGTGTGTGTGTGTGTGTGTGTGGTGTGTGTGGTGTTGTGTGTGTGTGTGTGTGTGTGTGTGTGTGTGTGTGTGTGTGTGTGTGTGGTGTGTGTGTGTGTGTGTGTGTGTGTGTGTGTGTGTGTGTGTGTGTGTGTGTGTGTGTGTGTGTGTGTGTGTGTGTGTTAGCTCTCCATCCCTCGGACTCAGATGGAACATTGGTCCGGCCTGTGCTGTGCTGCTGTGAAACCATCTCGCTTCCCCCATCCTGTGATCTTGTCCTCAGATACGGTTCCAGCCAGCAGCCAGCAATGTTAAAGCACTGGAACCAACCACCGCTTCAGCTTGATTCATACTGCCATCTATGGATATAGGACTTGAAATGCATAGAGCGTAGCCAGGGCTACACCGCCAATGCTGTGGCATGTGGTAATCATCACAAATGTTTATTTGTCCTACGTCAATAGCACTGATAAAACTATATGATATATGCGGGTGTATGTGAGTAAATTAGAGGTATTATACATATCACAGAAGAAAATGGTCATCTTTAGAGTGGAAAACAGAGCAGAGCCAAACAGGAACCAATCCAGTGACCGAGCACGGGAGCTGCCTGGAACTAACGTTCTACAATGCCAGGGAGACAGATGTTTCTGGAGCACCACCAACTAGGCTGGATCTCTTTCAACTAAACCACATGTGAGCTGAAGTCTGAACCCGTCTGATTTGTCTGTGGCTGGCCTCCATCAGGAAGGACCTGGCCAAGTCAGCTTCCTCCAACCAGGATTTCTGGAAAACCTGGGAATTTTCGGAACGTTTTTGCAAACCTATCCTCCGCCAAGAAGCCGAAGTTACTTGCATTTTTTTGCAACCCTACCAAGTCAGCTTCTTGGCTGAGTTGGAGGCAAACAGTCTGCATAAGACTCCATTTATCTGTGGACGGTCAGGCTCTACCTATTAGGAGGAGTCACACAGAGCCAATTAGCTAGGGGGAAGAGAGGAGACAGACCACGCTGTTTTAGATAGTAGATTTACKAAGTCGAGGTCAACATCTCAGGATAATCACCAACCCACTAATGCATTCACTTCCTTCAAGCATTTCATTTCTATGCATACAGTATGCCATGATGACGTGAATAATACAAACCACATGCTTGAAAGTTGAGATATTGTCAAAGGAGTGAATCCACTCAAGCAGAAACCAAAATGCGACTGTATTAAGATCGAATCAAGTTGAAAGGGCTCGATAATGTAGATGGTGAGGTATAGCAAGCTTAGAGTCAGAGGACAAAATACAGAGTTTTTTCCCACCAAAATCTCATCTCCAAGATGTAAGTCTTTCATGTTTCCCTGGACGCCTTTATCAATGGCTGCCTGTCCCCCGAGAAAGCCTTTRGAGCGCTAATATTCTGCACTGAAGACCTGCCCAATGAGAAATTGCATTGTTAAATAAGCATGAAAAAGGCTGGAGAGTGAGTGAGTGGGGGCGTTGAGATGTTGTAAAGGACAGACCAAGGAGAAGACATTACGCCAGCTCCCTCTGTCTCTCTTAAGACTGTGTGCATCCCAAAAGGCATCCTTTACCCTATATAGTGCACTACTTTGACGGACWTTGGCTAAAAGTATAATGGAATAGGGTGCCAAACCACCATGTTCCTCTTCACACAGCCTCATCCAACATACACTTCCCACTCCCCACACAGACAGAMCACCCCAGGACCCAAAATCACATCGACTCTCTAAGCCAATCATAACAAATTAAAATGCATGAGCCGAACTCGTTGCTCTCAGCAGACCCCTCGCAGAGAGGACAAATAAGTATTATCTCAGTGTGATGTCCTCCAACGGCGACCATGAGCTCATCACAGTAGGGGAAGAAAGCGGAAAGAAACAGAATTGAACACAGAGAGGGTGGGAGGGAGAGGAAAACGCCATAACAACAGTCCTATGGAAAACAAACCAGGGTCGTATTCATTACCACAAACCGTAGCAAAACTTTAACATAAACGGGTGTTTGTTATTGGACAAGTTCAGGTAGTCCTTCTATGTTTCACTCTGTTTTCTTCTGTTTTGTGCCTAATTAACACAACCCAGGAACAAGGCAGTTTATTTACAAAGGACATCTATGGTGCTTTAATTCAGCAGAACTGTGATGGTTCAGTGGGTTTTAAAGGCTTGTTACAGGGACAAAAACGGGTGGCAGGACACGCAGATTTCTTGCCATATACAACACAATGCTATCCATGATTCGATCCTGTGTAAACAACACACTATCAAACAACAGCCTACTATCTAGTGTGTGTCTTCCTGGTTGATGAACAAAATAGTCTGGAATCCAATGTGGACAAGAAATAGTAGACACACTATTGGTCCAGAAACTTGGGCACCTGAGAGACCAGGGCCCTGTTTGAATACTTCCATCCTGCATCCTTCCTTCCTTGAAGTAATCACAAATCTGAATGGGTTGGATTGGTGAAAATAATACAGTGGTCACCTTGTTTTCACCTATACAATCACATAGAAATCTATGCTTACCTCAAGGAAACAAGGAAGGAAGGATGCATTTCTGAAGTATTYAAACAGGGTCCAGCTTCCTGGCTGGGAGTTTACCCCAAAAAGGGTGGAGAGGACAGGGCAGAGGGGTGTTAGACAGCCATATAGGGGTGAGGGGGCATACAGAGGAGCCAAGCAGAGTGGTCTGGTCTCAGGAGAGAGAGAGAGGCAGCCAAGCGTGATCTCACTTTGCACACTGGCTTTCTGTGGTGAAGCTTAGACGGGCCATGCCCACTGAGCTGTGCACACACCCACCACACACACACACACACACACACACACCACACACACACACACACACCACACACACACCACACACACACACACACACACACACACACACATACACACAACACATAAACACGCGCGCACACACGACCGCCTGTCACTCGACCTTAGACAAGTGAAAGCCCTCCATGGCATGCACATGAGCTATTACGCTACATAACGTAGTTCAGAAAAGCACTCAAATGTAAAATATTGTCGGTCGGTTGATGTCAATCCCTAATGAGGAATGGGGTGATTATCTACGCTTTTCAAAACATCTTTAATGGGCAATTTCACATTCTTTAAGATGGACTCTGACTTGTTAACGTTTCAACTCTTCATGAAACACAACACGGCTCTTTGTGGCAACAAGAAAAGGAGGCCGGACAATACCCTTCTTTCTGCTGTCGGGACGTCATTCTACAGCTCAGTAGTGAAACAGAATGTATTTCAGACTGAGATAAAAGACGGTTGGAAATAAAAGATTTGCAACTAATGGATCCAGTTACAAGTGCAAGACCTTGAGCATTGGTCAATTATTTTATTACACAAAACAAATGGGGAGAGCAAGACACAGATCCCATAGTGATAAGCTATGAAGCCTCCTCTTTGCCTTCTATTGTAATACACCCATTAGGCATCCTAGAAGAGAATTACTTCATTATAATCATGTTTGACATGCCTGTGTCATGATAATGTCATGAGCATACATAGGCTACTTACTATTTTACTCATAACCGTTATCCTTCTGGACAACGCAATGCATTTCTGAAACTAACCAGCATGGGGAATTGCAAACAGGTATAAGCTTTCTACATGTTTAATAGTCATGTCTATTCTCACCCTCTCTGTTGAGCTAAATTAATTATGCATGGGTAACTGCTGGGAATGTATGGTCTTGAATTTCTGAGAGAAAAAAAGGCCAAAGTCAAACATCTTGACATTAGGTGCTTCATAAAAAAACCTCCCTCTTCTACAGTATAATGTAGGCTTTATTGAAATACTAGATAATTCTGACAGCAGCGGCCATTTTGTATCATGAACTATCTGAAACAATGGGTTCTGAAGAAAGCAACCCTTCAGCAGGCACCATAGTAGTATTTTTCAGTATATTCATAGACATTTGATCTCTATTGGTCCTCGTCAAAAGGGAATAGTGTGTCATTCTGGACGCATCATATAAGCCTTTCTACCACAGCCCCAGAAAACACATGATATCCCCCGAGGCAGGCAAGTAACTCCTGAGCTAAAACTGTAGAGGTGACTTCAGGAGATGTCTCCTCTGAACATACTGTATGTCATTGGCTTTGAAGTAAATTGCATCCCCTTCACAGAGACCAAAAAAGATTTGTAAGACCGAAGGAAAGCTAAAGTAATGACAAATGTTACCAGAAAGAACATTTATGCTTTTAAGTATAAGTCATAAATTTAAAATGTTCAATTTTTAAATAGGAAACCGAACAGTGATTTGGATGAGAGACAAAAAAAAACTATTTGAGGAAGGGAGGGGATAGCAGAGAGAAAATTAATATTGGAAAACATTTTGCAGACTTGAGCATGGAAAGAAAGTCGGCCTTGATGAAAAGGCAGTTATCAATATCAGTTCATAATTATGAAAGTCTTTGTGAATTCCAGGGGGGTATATTCGTTCAAGAGTTAACCGAACTGAAACCTGAGCATTAAATTAGCTGTATATATTAGCCATATTCTATTCATGTATTTGGTATTGTTATCAAATGTAGTAGAAACACATAGCCATGCTAAGCATTACGTAGCAGAGTTTTCTCTGCATAGAAACAGTAAAAACATCGTTTTTTTTATATGGATGGTAAACGCTTTCAGTGTAAACTTAAAACCAGGAAAGTGTATTGACCACTTTCGACAGGAAAGCAATTGAAAGGATATCTTGATAGGAAATAAATAGATTGGTAGGCTTACATTAGTACTGCTTGAGGGACTATTGATTTGAAGAGAACAAAGGGATTTTATGAATAGTAAAATATTGCATGTCACATGAAGGAGGTGGAGTCACTCGACAGGATATTTGAGTACAATAGGTAATGCAGAGAAGATTGGATTCATGTCAACAAAGAATTGATAGAGCACTGTGTCATAAGGCTGACAGTGTCACGCCCTGACCTTAGAGATCCTTTTAATTCTCTATTTGGTTAAGTCAGGGTGTGACTAGGTGGGCAATCTATGTTTTCTATTTCTTTGTTGGCTGGTATGGTTCCCAATCAGAGGCAGCGGTCTATCGTTGTCTCTGATTGGGGATCATATTTAGGCAGCCTTTTCCCACCTGTTGTTTGTGGGATTCTTGTTTTGTTGTAGCTGCCTTGTTAGAGCCGAACGTCACGTTTAGTTTTCTTCTTTATTGTTTTTGGTGGTAGTTCATATTTGATATTTAAATCATGTGGAAACTCTAAGTACGCTGCGCCTTGGTCCATTCATTCAGACGATCGTGAACATTATAACAAAATCAATGGGGGCCCCATTCCCTGACAAAACAATAATCCTGAATGCATAATCAGGAATTTTTGATTCTCCATGACTGTCTAGCTTTGATTTTGATAATTGTCAGTTCTCAAGATGATCCTATCTAAATATATATATAGATCCATGATCTTTTCTACATACTTTATATCTACATTTAGGTACTAAATCACGATTGTGAACGTACCTTTTGAAAGGATACACAACATTAAGGACATTGTGTTGTGCCAGGGGAATGGCAACCGTGTCCCTGTGCTTGTTCTCTTTTTGTCGTTCAAACTCTATTTCTCTCTACTCAATTAGTCGGATGTGGTATTTGTGGGGAGGCTAGCCTGACTCTGACTATTAAGTGGCAGCCCTTCACTCACGGATACCGTTGGGTGAACTTTGAGTGAACTATGGTCGGCTTCTCTTTGTATCTCTCACTACCCGCTCCGAAGCGTAGATCTGTATCACTCCACTATGTGTCTCCATACAGACACTGTGTGATATCCTAGCACTGGGCTTAAGGAGACTGTAGAGTGTATCATGGCAGCAGGGTCTTCTCAAATCCATCAATAGCAGTGGCCAGTCAGGGTTACTTACACGCCTGGACGGGCATAGAAAGAAGACTTAGATGAACCTCTCAGTCCTGATGATGATATAGATATCAAACTGAGAGACCCCAGTGCCAAGAGTCCTGCACCGTGCTCTCCTTCCCATCTGCCTGACTCATCGAGATAAATAAAATAAGTATTTGAACCATAGAGAAGTGGGGCCAAAGCGCCCCATCAAAGCGTACAAGTTTAAATGATTTCCACGTGTAATGGCCTACGAGGGACCTTCTCTGCCCAAGCCTCATTCCATATAAATACAGATTAAAATGATAAGCGGACTGAGACGGCGATAAATATGATATGAAGTTATGAACTGCCGTTTTATGTTTCCCTAAAGCGCATCATGATGGCTAAGTATAGGCCTAATTGTTGCTCACGTGACTCAGCATGTCTTCACCTAGCCTCTCTGCTGGGGGGAGTGGAGTGTAAACTCCACTCTATCTCCTTAGTTGAAATTCAATGACACTAGTAAAGCCTATCATTGGGATGGTAGCAGTGCCGTTATTGGTAATTGGGATGGAAGCAGTGCTGTTATTGGTCATTGGGATGGAAGCAGTGTTGTTATTGGTCATTGGGATGGAAGCAGAGCTGTTATTGGTCATTGGGATGGAAGCAGAGCTGTTATTGGTCATTGGGATGGAAGCAGAGCTGTTATTGGTCATTGGGATGGAAGCAGAGCTGTTATTGGCATATCTGGGGGGGACTGGGCGGCTGATGAGCATTTAGATGTGTGTACGGCTGAGAGGAGATGGGATGTTTGAATGTTGCTCATGCACTTCCAGTCCCCAGAGGGTCATCAAGGAGATGGAGACTGCCGGTTCAGAGCTCAGAGTGTTACTGGCTGGTCTGTGGTGGGTGACCTTGAAGACGAGAGGCAGCAGAGAAAACGCTGAAGGAACCCTGATGGCACACAGTGACCCGTCATGACCAGAGGAGGTCACTGTGGACCTGCCCAGGATTTCATCATGTCCCACTGGCAGTTAGAGCAGAACCAGCCTCCTCCGGACCTGTAAACTTCAGACTGTAAACTGGAGGTCCTGTRCAACACATGTCTGCGCTGCTTTCGTTGTAAGCTCTCTGCTTAGCTGATCAAAGCAGCAGCAGCAGCAGCACCAGGACCATGTGGCTCAGGCATTCGTCACACTCTTAATTGGCATGCAGTGCTTTCTGTGATGTTTATGTGAAGTCTTCATGAAAGGACGGCCATTAAAATCAAGCCGTCCGCCACAACGCTATAGATTAACCAATCGGTCAGGAAGTGAAGCAAGCCACAACGTCGTCGGGAACAGAGCAACCACTTCCCATAAATGTCATGGTGGATGGATGAGGAGGAGTATGGGGGTAGGATGAGCAGCAGGGTGGGTAGAGAGAGACGGGTTGACTAGCGTGGGGGATGACAGGACTGGAGGTGGCTGGCAGAGAGCCAGTCACCCCCCCCAGCATTCCTCCCTGCGCTGAGTCGCCGGGTGCTCAGTCATGGTAACTCTAGGCATGTTTCTGAGCTGCCCGGATGAATCAGCACAACCCGCTTTCACTTACGTACGTCTCTCTCTCTCTCTCATTCCCACTCTCTGACATGACGTCTATATAAGAGGATAAGTCCCTGGGTCATGACATTTCCCTTTGGAAAAACATCGCTAAACTACAGCAGAGGAAACACACACACTCTCCCACGGTAGGCTTTCGCTATGGGTTTGCGCTGAAGGTATTTGACCAAAAGAACACATTCAAGATGGCAACCATGTTTTTAGTGAGAGCTGGGATGTTTCCTATGGTGGGGGTGTGTTTATTAACTGTAGGTGCAAACTCTCCCCCTGCAGTTTGACACTTACCTGTGAACAAGAGAGTGGAGCACCGACCCTCAACCATCCCCCTTTGCCTTCTTCTCTGACCCCATATTAACTAGTTCTCTCCTCTGCTATACCTCGTTAGTACTTCTTTACCTTCAGAGTGCCTCCATAGCAGTGTGTGACTGTAATGAACACGGGCCTCGCTCTTCACTCTCTGTTCACCTTCACAAACCCTGTCCTCCCTCTCCCTCTCTTTCCCTCTCTCTCTTTCCGTGACAATGTGCTTTTCATCAGAGCTGCCTTTAATGGGTTTAATACAATCATGGCAAATACCAATACCGCCTGGAGGATAGAGAATAAAAGGTGTTTTAAGTTGAGTAGGAGGTGAGTCAGTGGGGGCTGTGCACTGCTCAGGCAAACTTACAACACATTCAGATGTGGCTTTCACATTCCTTGACCTGACTACGGTTTTGCTTGGCTTTAACAAATATAGCTACCGTTTCTTGTTTTAGCACAATAAACTTCAGAGTAAGCATATTTGTAGACGAAGGCCCCTTTTGAAAACAAAGTTAATTTGCATAACATATGCTGCTTGCTTTATAATACTCACTAATCCAACRTTCGAATCGGAGAGTACTGTGTGGAGAGATTTGGGGAAAAAGAGCATAGCAAATGAGGTTGAGAGGGAAAAAGCTGAGGCAACCACAATCTCTCAAATGAAAACAGTCTGGATCAGAGAGTACTATTCCCAAGCTAATCTGTAGCTGAAATTAGAACAGGAGACAACTCCCCCATTAGAAACCTAATTCGAAACAGGCAAAAATATACAAAAATATAGTTCCAATTTCCAATACAGTTGGAGCGAGTGAAATGTACCTCATCCGTAGAGATTTCCACATTTTCAATGATAAATCTAAGCATTTGCTTGAGGTGTAGAAAATATTTCAGCAACGACCTTAAGCAGACATAGCCTTGATCTGAAACCACACCAGTGGCCTAGTTGTATCTAGAAGCCAACAGCATACTCGCCAGCACATCTTATACTAAAGGCTACATCAAAGCACAGAACACTCAAAACAAAGASTAGACACCACACAGATGAGTCCCAGATGTGAGGCCAGAGTGACCACTTAAAGGATTTCTATCCCCTTTGCTAAATCTTCACAAAACAAAGACTCCAGATACAACGGCCCGGGCAGCTTTGAAGACGGCTGCACACGCCCGCAGCTGTTGACAGCCATGTTCTCAACACGGAGAAAGAAGGGGGCAGAGGAAGAGGACCGAACAATTCGACACTGTGTATACACACGCCCCCGTTAAGAACCAATTGGGTGCTGACAAGCTCCGTCGTTGTGAAGACCACCATCCTGACAGAAGCTGATCAAATAAAGAGGGAGAGATGGAGGGCTGAAGAGGAGGGATACAGGGAAACAAACAAACCCTTTACCCTCCTCCACCCTGTGTCACTCAAACACACTGGACCCACGTGGAGATGGAATACAGTGCAAACGCTGAGTGGTCTTGTTTTTTCCTCTCTTTTCGACAAGCTGTTTTTCAAGGATAACAACCGCAAGGCAGCGTGACATGTTTAGTGGGAAAAGCTGTAAGCTACCGAAATTGTGGTTGAAAGCAAAAAGGATTGTGGATCCTCAGGCGCTGTGTCAGATGTTCAGCAGTGACACAAGAACAGCTAAAGCAAGACAGGAAACCTCACTTTCAGAGGACGTCCACCGAGACTGAACCAGTCCCAGCCTGGGATGAACACGGCAGAGAAACGGCGGGGAAACAGTACATGCTCATAGCACTTCACGCCTGGACTGGTAAATGTAAGTGTAGGCGTGTATCTATTGCAGTAATAGTAGTGCTGTAAGCCTAAAAGTGAGAGAGGTGAGGTGTGGTTGGAGGCAGTGGTAGTGCTTACCAGGGGATCTCTTGCTGGAGCGCAAGGGCATCATGTAGGACTGACGAGGCAGCAGGGGAGATGAGGGCAGGGACATGGACACGCCCTTGGCCAGGCTCAGTCTGAACACATCCTCTGGTACATAGGGCTGGTGGAGGCTGCCAGGCTCATGGATTTGGGGTGCACCTCCGCCTGGCGGGCACCTTCGCTGGGCACTGTGGAGATCACCCGCTGAGGAGAGAGGATGGAGGACACTGTTTAGGRCATCCTTCGGCAAACTGGATTATAGAGGCGAAGCTTTTACACATCAAATACATCAAACCTTTCAAAATCTCCATGGGGCCAAAAACTGATTTGAGATCAGATATTGCCAGACATGTGGACTCCTGAATGTCTAATGGACTTGAAGGCATTCAGACAGCAGAACGAACCTATCCTCCCAGGGAGGCTTTCCTCTAATGCTGTGTTCCGCACAGTCAGATGCGGTTTGTGGAGAGCTGCTCCTAGCCACACTATGAAATCAAACAGACAGTTTCAGATGTCTTTAGGATACCAAGATAGGTCCAGATCCAGAGAGTGATCATGATCATTGGTACTCCAGGACAGAATCAGATACACACATCCTGAGTGAATGGAGCCACATGCCGTGTGGTTTAACCTGTCATGGGCCCACGCTGTTTCATCTAACACCACGGGGCTCAGGATGTGGCACGACACCCAGTTTGCYGCATAAATAAGAGTAGTGTCATTGACCACGGAGCCAAGATGACCTGTGTGACTCATTGACCAAACCCCCGCTGCTGAAGAGGTTAACCCACAACCTTGGACAAACTCACTTGAGCAAATATTAGCAATTACTCTTTTGGCTCAGTAAATTCATTGTACAGCTCATGTGTATGGAATGAATAATGATCAAGATCTAATGTCTTCAATTCAGTGGTTCAGRGTGCAGCAGCTTGACAAGCAAAATGCAAAAACATGCCGTTATTGATGCAATAGGTTACTCCAAAACAGAGTACAGTATCTACACTGTGCACAGAGCTGAACTCTGTGGGATCCAGCTAACAGCAGATAACCTAACTTGTGGGAAAGTGCCCTTTYAGGTCTCCTCTGAGTGCATTAAGACTGATAAGCCATTCTAGAAACCCACTACCCTGTAGGCTAATCCCCAAAAACATGGGAGGCAGGGATAGCTTCAGAGAGTACTGTATGGAGCCCTCATGTTCCCATGTTGCTCCCAATCTTTGTGAGAAAATAAGGGTCACTTCCCATTTATCACGTACTCCTCAGCTCAAGAAGCATTCCTTCTTGAAAAAGAAAACACAAGAACCTGTTCTGCAAGTTTATGGCCTCAGCTATAGCTTGGAGTCTTTCCCATCATGTATAGTCTACAGGCTTCCTGTGTTAGACACAGTGAGCACTTAGGCCAAAGCTGTTTCTTCCAAACAGTTCCCTGGAGCGCTTGCTGGGGATGACCTGGCTCAAGACCTGCTAATAATTCCGATTTAGTAGCCCAGAGTGCTAGATGGAAAACGCAGACCCTTCACCAAGAGCCAACATCGAATGGAAAGACCATTCTCAAGAAGTCATCTCTTCTGTTGAATCGAAATGTTGCCCTCTCAGGCTCTCGTCTAACCAACCACACATTAAAATGTCTGAATGATGAACCTCTAATAGTACTGCTGCTCATGCGTCAAGAGACAGGGCAGGCTGGATCATAATCACAGATGTGGGGAGCCATAGTCTTGCCCATTAGGCTTGGCTCTGTATGGCTCTGTTCTAAGGACCATGCCAGCCTCTTGTTTGGGACCCTTTTCCCAGATGATCCATGGTTTGTGTCCCAAATGGCACCCTATTCCCTACACAGTACACTACTTTGACCAGAGCCCTATAGGCCCTGGTCAAAAGTAGTGCAATATATAGGGAATAGGTTGCCATTTGGGACGAAGCCCATGACGCCAGTCTGGACCGTGAGGCTGAACCAATGGGAGAGAAGCAAGACGCTAGTGGTCTGCTGCTTTTAGCCAGCCAGCCAGCGCTCGGTTCCTAAGGGGAAATGAGTGTTGGCTGCTGGGAATAATATGCAACAGAGCGCTGTGTTCTCTCTGGGGCCTTGCCACAGAGGACACAAAGCTGTCTTGTGTTTAAAGGGCTCTTAAACAAGTAAGAATGCCAGTAACAGGAACTGGCCCTGGTGCAATGACACCTCCGCAATCTTCCAGACGCTTGTGAAGTGTTTGACCACGCAGCTGATCTGAGCCCTGTGGTCAGCATGACCTGGTCGTGACCTTCTGACCAGAGATCACAATCCATATTCAATAGATTCAACCCACAAAAACAGATCTGTTAGTGGGCTATTATTGAATGGCTAACAAACATGACACATTTGTGTAACTCACTGACCATACTGGCTAGAAGAACCTCACGCACTTGTACAGAATAAATGATCAGCTAGGTTAATTTCTGAAGCTGATCAAATGCCAAAGCCGGCAGATCTTATATCAGTAGAGCTACTGGGCTTGTTTAAACATCCACAACAGAACACTGCCATGGATATAGCAGGCTGCTCCACCCACACATGAAACCGCACATCCTAGACTAAAGACACTAAAGACATTCAGGGACTCATCTCGACCAATTACACCACCCAGAGACAAGGGAAACTCCACACTATGCTTTGGTACGGAAGATCCTGATTCTTTCTGCATCCATTTTCAGGATTTGCCCTCACCACCTAATCTAGCCTATGTTCACCACTACTAGACTAGACTATTATTGAAACAATGTCTGTTACTTTACCAAGGCAAAAAAAAAATATGGTTCAATGAAGACAATGTGAGTTGGGAATAGACAAAAAAGGTTTTCGTTAAGGTCATTGAATTATGAAGATGAGCGCAAGCACAGACCTCAGAGGTCAAGCAGTTTGAGCGGGACCTCCTCCGTCGCTAAGCTAGTTGTTTGCAGTAACAAATGACCACACAGCTTCACCAAGGTGTCAGGGTGTTATACGACAGGGTTGGGGGGGAGGACAGATAGAGAGAGAACCCCTCAATTCATGATGAATCCAAACGGCTCAGAGTTACAAGGGCAATTAACACAGACACTACTACCGTATTACAATACCACTTTTGAGAAGTAGCCATCAAAGAGGAGGGTTGTATTTCACTAGGGGGCTCTGAGAGGGAGGGAGGGGACTTTTATCACAGTGCTCAAGTTATGCAGGGTGCCAATGGTGACTTCAGTTTGTCCTGTTTGCCAGTAAATGATGTAGGCCTAAATTCCTACACAATTCTCAGTCTCACATTTCAAGAGCTAGACCTGTTTACAATGACAATATCCTCATTGTCACCGTATCTTTTTCGCTTGTAAAACTAAATACCAGTCCTTGACTGAATGTCAGATCATAAAACCCCCTTTTCGAGTGAGCTCATTTGTGCAGCGCTGCTAGACAGTGGGCTCTACTTTTCAGCCATATTGCATGCTAAAGACATTATGACAAAGTTGTAATTAGGGCTGATGCTTTTGAAAACAAGAGGCGCCACAAAAAAAAAGCTGGCATTAAAACAGTTGCTGGCTGGACAGGCTGCTGGCTGTGTGTTCTGGTCGCTGCACTGCCATCTGAACCAGAGCTAAAACCCAGAGGGAAACAGTAACGTAAACTCACCATGGGCTATTTCAGTTGCTTTTCCTCAAGTCCTGGCCCAGGCAAGGCCTGCAATTTCAGYCCCTGCTGTGGTCCAAGGAAATCAACCCATTCTAATTATAAAGCCCTGCACCAAGACGATGTAAAAATGATTACAGTCCTTTTCATTCTCGTTTCTCCCTAATCAAAGAGGACCAAGGCCAATGAGGACCTGCCCTACCCATAAAAATATAATAATGATAATAATTCAAGTAATTGATTAAAGATTTAAGTGGAAATCAATTACTCGACTGGAAGGGTTTTAGGCAAACTCATAATCGCCTGTAGCCATAGACTAGAACGGGGTGATGGGTGAGGGGAAAATGTGGCAATTTGCATTATGCATTTAAAAGGGTGATAAAAGAGGAGTTCAAATATTGTGCCTTCAGAAAGTAGTCACACCCCTTGACTTTTTCCACACTTTGTTGCGTTTTACAGACAGAATTCAAAATGGATTACATGTATATATTTTGTCACTGGCCGACACAYAATAYCTCATAATGTCAAAGTGGAATTACGTTTTCTAAAATGTTTACAAATGAATTACAAATAAAAAGCTGAAATGTCTTGAGTCAATAAGTATTCAACCCCTTTGTTATGGCAAGCCTAAATAAGTTCAGGAGTAAACATGTGCTTAACAAGTCACATAATACTGTAAGTTGCATGGACTCACTCTGTGTGCAATAATAGTGTTTAACATGATTTTTGAATGACTGCCTCATCTCTGTACCCCACACATACAATTATCTGTAAGGTCCCTCAATCGAGCAGTACATTTCAAACTCAGGTTCAACAACAAAGTCCAGGGAGGTTTTCCAATGCCTCGCAAAGAAGGGGACCTATTGGTAAATGGGTAAAAAAAAAAATAGGCAAACAATGAATATCCCTTTGAGCATGGTGAGGTTATTAATTACTCTTTGGATGGTGTATCAATAAACCCAGTCACTACAAAGATACAGGCGTTCTTCTTAACTCAGTTACCGGAGAGGAATGAAACCACTCAGGGATTTCACCATGAGGACAATGGTGACTTTAAAACAGTTACAGAGTTTAATGGCTGTGATAGAAACTGAGGATGGATCAACAACATAGTAGTTACTCCACAATACTAACCTAACTGACAGAGTGAAAAGAAGGAAGCTTGTATAGAATAAAAAATGCAAAAAAATGCATCATGTTTGCAACAAGGAACTAAAGTAATATTGCAGAAAATGTGGCAAAGCAATTAACTTTGTCCTAAATACAAAGTGTTATGTTTGAGGCAAATCCAATACAACACCTTACTGAGTACCACTCTCCATATTTTCAAGCATAGTGGTGACAGCATCATGTTATGGGTATGCTTGTAATCGTTAAGGACTGGGGAGTTTTTCAGGATAAAAAAGAAACGGAATGGAGCTAAGTACAGGCAAAATTCAAGGGGAAAACCTGGTTCAGTCTGCTTCCCACTAGACACTGGGAGATGAATTCACCTTTCAGCAGGACAATAACCTCAAAACACAAGGCCAAATCTACACTGGAGTTGCTTACCAAGAAGACAGTGAATATAGCTGAGTGTCTGAGTAACAGTTTTGACTTAAATCTGCTAGAAAATCTATGGCAAGACCTGAAAATCGTTGTCTAGCAATGWTCAACAAMCAATTTGACAGAACTTGAAGAATTTTTTAAAGAATAATGGGCAAATTTGCACAATCCAGGTGTGGAAAGCTCTTAGAGACTTACCCAGAAAGACTTACAGCTGTAATTGCTGCCAAAGGTCCTTCAACAAAGTATTGACTCAGGGGTGTGAATACGTATGTAAATGAGATATTTCTCTGATGATTTACCTTATTTACATGAGTGTTCAGACCCTTTGCTATGAGACTCGAAATTGATCATTCTTGAGATGTTTCTACAACTTGATTGGAGTCCACCTGTGGTAAATTCAATTGATTGGATATGATTTGAAAAGGCACACACATGTCTATATAAGGTCCCACAGTTGACAGTATATGTCAGACCAAAAACCAAGCCATGAGGTCGAAGGAATTGTCCATAGAGCTCCGAGACAGGATTGTGTTGAGGCACAGATCTGGGGAAGGGTACCAAAACATTTCTGCAGCATTGAAGGTCCCCAAGAACACAGTGGCCTCCATCATTCATAAATGGAATAGGGTTGKAACCACCAAGACTCTTCATAGAGCTGGCCGGCCGGCCAAACTGAGCAATCGGGAGAGAAGGGCCTTGGTCAGGTAGGTGACCAAGAACCCGATGGTCACTCTGATAGAGCTCCAGAGTTCCTTTGTGGAGATGGGAGATCCTTCCAGAAGGACAACCATCTCACCAGCATTCCACCAATCAGGCCTTTATGGTAGAAAGACCAGGTGGAAGCCACTCCTCAGTAAAAGGCACATGACAGCCCGCTTGGAATTTGCCAAAAGACACCTAAAGACTCTGAGACCATGAGAAACAAGATTGAACTCTTTGGCCTGAATGCCAAGCGTCACGTCTGGAGGAAACCTGGCACCATCCCTACTGTGAAGCATGGTGATGGCAGCATCATGCTGTAGGGATCTTTTTCAGCGGCTGGGACTGGGAGACTAGTCAGGATCAAAGGAAAGGTGAACGGAGCAAAGTACAGAGACATCCTTGATGAAAACCTGCTCCAGAGCACTCAGGACCTCAGACTGGGGCAAAGGTTCACCTTCCAACAGGACAACGACCCTGAGCACACAGCCAAGACAACGCAGGAGTGGCTTCGGGACAAGTCTCTAAATGTCCTTGAGTGACCCAGCCAGAGCCCGGACTTGAACCCGATCGAACATCTCTGGAGAGACCTGAAAATAGCRGTGAAGCGACGCTCCCCATCCAACCTGACAGAACTTGAGAGGATCTGCAGAGAAGAATGGGAGAAACTCACCAAATATGGGGTATTGTATGTAGGTTTTTGAGTGTGGGGACAATTTAATCAATTTTAGAATAAGGCTAAAATCTGGGAAAAGTCAAAGGGGTCTGAATACTTTCCGAATGCACTGTAAGTCAAGGGGTTTGAATACTTTCTGAAGGCACTGTATATACGTCTAACTATAAAGTGACTATAGGGGCCTTTTATTAAATCTGAGTTATAGAGTTATTAGAACAGAGTCAAATTAGCAAATCGTTATGCCGCAGTACACAAAGTATTGATTTCATATTGATATCCAAAGCAAATGTTTGTTTCATGCAGGGTAGTCTATATTCAGTCCGTCTGGCAATGTGATCAACCACACAAAATAAAAGTCAACCACAGTGAATTTAAACCGATTCCTTTTTCCTGCATGGTTTATGAGGCCCATTTTCCTCCTGCTACCATTTGAGGTGATGTTTGGTAGCACAGCTGAATGCTTCAAAATGTCTTTCAGGGTGTAATTTTGGATTGTGTCACCCCCCTTTCAGAGCAAATCTGTGCACTGGAATGTTATCTGTCACTCTCAGTGAAGAAATCCAAAGCCCCCCCACCAGCAGTGTACTTGCTCGACCGACCCTCAGTTGCAATACCCTCTGAACAAAGGAGATGTAACCTTGAGCAGGGATGAGCTTACGCCAGACAAAAATACGCTTAAAATTCAAATCGTGACACTTGGACCGCCGCAGAAGCTCAGACTTACAGTACATTCCTTATGGGCTTTTGCTTGTTTACATGAAGAAAATCATATTCATGATTTGCCTCGCAATACAGTTGGCCTGATATTTTCATTTTGTGTGTGTGTGTGTACACTAACCTCTATTAGTTTCTCACCAGTTAATTTGATGAACCACTGAGAGAAAATGAAGAAAGGCTATAATGAATGCAGATTCTTTTTGTCAACACACAAAGCCACATGACCGTAGGACATTACACCAATGGGGAATTCTCACGCTAGACTGAGTGCCAATGAGGCTTCACAGTGTACTTCCGAGACCAGGGTGACAGTCTCACAAAAGCTGTCAAGGTTAACACACAGGCAGCACACAGGGACAGAGAGAGAAAACCTGAGAGGGAAAGATATAAATGAAGTGGGTGATAGGGGTAGTTAGTAAACATCAGTGTGTACATGATAAAATAGCAATGAGTTTTAACCAAGTATACTAAATGAGTCTTCTTTATCTTTAAGTAAGTCCAGTATGGCTGCCTGTCTGAGTGACTGCCATATCAGCAACCGCTCTTGTCTAGACTCATCTCTAGGGGAAATCATGCAGCCTATCTGGGATTCCTGGAGGGAAATATATTTTCTCCCCTACAAGACCCCTTTGGTCAGCCAGCTGTAGTCACGGCAACAGTCAAAATATCACCCAAGCTGGCAAAAGACTCAATTCTGAGAGGACCGATTGAGTTAGTATCCAGGATAATAATATAATTCCACACATTCCACAAGCTTCAGAGTATGTTGGCTACTTGGATACACATTCCTCAAAAATGCATTTCACCTGTGTGATAACATCAGTCACATAGAGGAATCTATCTCCACACGGCAGCCCAATTTCTGTCTGTGACACTAAAGAGGATCAAGAGAATATGCAATCACAGTTCATCATCTCTTCCTTCTCAAAAGGCTTCACCTTTCAAATTTATTACGCTCTCTTGTTTATGAAGAATGCCACAATGCTCTTTCCACACAAAGCATCCTTCAGACTAAAATCCACTGACAGTATTTCCTCAATGTTCAGTTTCCTGAATATCAATAGCCTGTCAGAGACGAGACCCACTGGCAGTGTTAAAAAACATCTGTGTTGAAGAGAATTCATTAAGTCATCTCTGCTGGTGGTCCCTGGGGAAAGAAACTCATGCTGACTGTCTCTTTTAGCTGCAGCATGTCACTGAAACTCCCCAAAAAGTTTCTGAGGTGAACGAATGAGCTGGTTAAACCAGAGGCTGAAGCCGTGCTGCAGGCAATCATGCAGGCAGACTGCAGAATCATCCTGCAGTAAAACCTCTGATGCTCTGTAGTGGCCCGTGCACTGGAATGTCTTCACCAGCCTCCCCTGAGTTACAGGGACAGAGGGAGGGGGATGATGGGAGAGGGAGGAGGCGATGGGCAGCCAGCAACCATGACATTTCCCATTCCTCTTCATAAATGGTCAATTGATGCAGGTATGGGAAACATATCTGGGCCAGACAATGTCTTTACCACATGGTTTATTTCAAGCTGGTTTCAAGCAGAGAGGCAAGAAAGGGCATTGGAAGCGTGGGGAAAAGACACGATGTGCCAGCTGATACTGCATGAAGCTGACAGAAGCCCAGGGAAGGTTTTAATTAAATCATCATAATCTCTGTAGGAGAAGATATGAATACCAATGAGGTGCCAAGCAACACAATGAGATAGAGAGAGCTCTCCCACAGAGCAGCACAGGTGTGCTGTTCAAACCAGTCGGTTGATCTCAAAAACACACATGAGATTCACACGTATCATAAGGACTTAACAAGTCTGTCAGGGCTAAGAAAAGGGAGCTGGCGGTGGGGCGATGTGAGGATACCTGTCTCTAACTTCATTTATCGCTCTCGAGGTCAACATCCAGAACACTGTTACAGTTTTAAGAAACTACAGGAGAGCATGACCTTACTCCCATCACTCAGAAGTGAAGAAAAATAATTATCCACAAAGCATGTCCCTGTTTTACCTGAGGACATCATCTCATCACAGCATATATTTTCATACCTAGTTTACCAGGTGCTAAAGGGGTCAAAGACAAGCAGATGTGGGCCTAATGATAATTTGTGGGGTCACAAATACATATGTTACAAAGGCAATGGCAGCAGTGTGATTAGAGACAAGAATAGAAAGAGAATAACATCCTGACAGCTCTTTCTCAACAACATACTGAGTAGTGATGGGGTGATATACACTATATATCTGTTTGGGGTCACTTAGAAATGTCCTTGTCTTTGAAAAAAGAAAAGAAAAAAAAGGCCATTAAAATAACATCAAATTGATCAGAAATACAGTGTAGACATTGTTAATGTTGTAAATGACTATTGTAGCTGGAAACTGCAGATTTTTTATGGAATATCTACATAGGGGTACAGAGGCTCATTATCAGCAACCATCAATCCTGTGTTCCAAAGGAACGTTGTGTTAGCTAATCAAAGTTTATTATTTTAAAAGGCTAATTGATCTTTGGAAAACCCTTTTGCAATTATGTTAGCACAGCTGGAAACTGTCGTGCTGATTAAAGAAGCAATGAAACTGGCCTTCTTTAGACTAGTTGAGTATCTGGAGCATCAGCATTTGTAGGTTCGATTACAGGCTCAAAATGGCCAGAAACAAATAACTTTATTCTGAAACTCGTCAGGACTCATGCCAAATTGCCAAGTAACTGAGGATCTCGTACAACGCTGCGTACTACTCCCTTCACAGAACAGAGCAAACTGTCTCTAACCAGAATAGAAAGAGGAGTGGGAGGCCCGGGTGCACAACCGACCAAAAGGACAAGTACATTAGAGTGTCTAGATTGAGAAACAGATGCCTCACAAGTCCTCAACTGGTAGCTTCATTAAATAGTACCGCAAAACACCAGTATCAACGTCAACATTGAAGAGGCAACTCCGGGATTCTGATCTTCAAAAAAATATGGATAAGAATAAGAAATAAAAGTAACAAGTAATAAAAGAGCAGCAGTAAGATAACAGTAGCGAGACTATATACACGCATCCTCTTCAACCGATCTCTGCCCGCACCCGCCCGCCGTCTAGCATCACTACTCTGGACGGTTCTGACTTAGAATATGTGGACAACTACAAATACCTAGGTGTCTGGTTAGACTGTAAACTCTCCTTCCAGACTCACATTAAGCATCTCCAATCCCAAATTAAACCTAGAATCGGCTTCCTATTTCGCAAAAGAAAGCATCCTTCACTCATGATGCCAAACATACCCTTGTAAAACTGACTATCCTACCGATCCCTGACTTCGGCGATGTCATTTACAAAACAGCCTCCAACACTCTACTCAGCAAATTGGATGTAGTCTATCACAGTGCCATCCGTTTTGTCACCAAAGCACCATATACTATCCACCACTGCGACCTGTATGCTCTCGTTGGCTGGCCCTCGCTTCATATTCATCGCCAAACCCACTGGCTCCAGGTCATCTATAAGTATTTGCTAGTTAAAGCCCCTTATCTCAGCTCACTGGTCACCATAGCAGCACCCACCCATAGCATGCGCTCCAGCAGGTATATTTCACTGGTCATCCCCAAAACCAATACTTCCTTTGGCCGCCGTTCCTTCCAGTTCTCTGCTGCCAGTGACTGGAATGAATTACAAAAATCACTGAAGCTGGAGTCTTATATCTCCCTCACTAACTTTAAGCATCAGCTGTCAGAGCAGCTTACCGATCATTGCACCTGTACACAGCCCACCTGTATATAGTCCACCCAATTACCTCATCCCCATATTGCTATTTCTTTTTTTACTCCTTTGCACCCCAGTATCTCTACTTGCACATTCAACTTCTGCTCATCTATCACTCCAGTGTTAATGCTAAATTGTAATTATTGAACCACTATGGCCTATTTATTGCCTTACCTCCCTAATCTTACTACATTTGCACACACTGTATATAGATTTTTTCTATTCTGTTATTGACTGTACGTTTGTTTATCCCATGTGTAACTCTGTGAGTCTGTTTGTGTCGCACTGCTTTGCATTATCTTGGCAGGGTCGCAGTTGTAAACATATTCTCCTGGTTAAATAAAGGTGAAATAAAAAAATAAAAATATACAGGGGTACCGGTACAGAGGCAATGTATGTAGGTAATTGGTAGAGTAGGTAGAGTTATTAAAGTGAGTGTGTGTAGGTGGCGGGGGTGTGGGGGGGGTTGTTCAGGAGTCTTATGGCTTGGGGGTAGAAGCTGTTTAGAAGCCTCTTGGACCTACACTTGGCGCTCTGTTACCTCTTGCCGTGTGGTAGCAGAGAGAACAGTCTATGACTAGGGTGGCTGGAGTCTGGCAATTTTTAGGGCTTTCCTCTGACACTGACTGGTATAGTGGTCCTGGATGGCAGAAAGCTTGGCCCCAGTGATGTACTGGGCCATTCGCACTACCCTCTGTAGTGCCTTGCGGTCAGAGGCCGAGAATTTGCCATACCAGGCAGTGATGTAACCAGTCAGGATACTCTCGATGGTGCAGCTGTAGAACCTTTAAAGGATCTGAGGACCCATGCCAAATCTTTTTTTGTCTCCTGAGGAGGAATAGGTTTTGTCGTGCCCTCTTCACAACTGTCTTGGTGTGTTTKAACCATGTTAGTTTGTTGGTGATGTGGACACCAAGGAATTTGAAGATCCCAACCTGCTCCACTACAGCCCGTCGATGTGAATGGGGGCGTGCTCGGTCCTCCTTTTCCTGTAGTCYACAAACATCTCCTTTGTCTTGATCACACTGAGGGAGAGGTTGTTGTCCTGGCACCACACGGCCAGGTTTCCTCCCTATAGGTTGTCTTGGTGTTGTCGGTGATCAGGTCTACCACTGTTATGTCATCGGCAAACTTAATGATGGTGCTGGAGTCGTGCCTGGCCGTGCAGTCATGAGTGAACAGAGAGTACATGAGGGGACTGAGCACGCACCCCTGAGGGGCCCCAGTGTTGAGAATCAGCGTGGCGGATGTGTTGTTACCTACCCTTACCACCTGGGGGCGGCCCGTCAGGAAGTCCAGGATCCAGTTGCAGAGGGAGGTGTTTAGTCCCATAGTCCTAAGCTTATTGATGAGCTTTGAGGGCACTATGGTCTTGAACGCCGAGCTGTTGTCAATTAATAGCATTCTCACATAGGTGTTCCTTTTGTCCAGGTGGGAAAGGGCAGTGTGGAGTGCAATAGAGATTGCATCATCTGTGGATCTGTTGGGGCGGTATGCAAATTGGTGGGTCTAGGGTTTCTTGGATAATGATGTGAGCCATGACCAGCCTTTCAACGGACTTCATGGCTACAGACATGAGTGCTACGGGTCAGTAGTCATTTAGGCAGGTTACCTTAGTGTTCTTGGGCACAGGCACTACGGTGGTCTGCTTGAAACATGTTGGTATTACAGACACGGACAGGGAGAGGTTGAAAATGAAGACACTTGCCAGTTGGTCAGCGCATGCTTGCAGTACACGTCCTGGTAATCCATCTGGCCCTGCRGCCTTGTAAATGTTGACCTGTTTAACTTCTTATGGCTAAAGGGGMAGTATTGAGTAGCTTGGATGAAAGGTGCCCATATCAAACGACCTGCTCCTCAGTCATAGTTGCTAATATTTGCATATTATTATTAGTATTGGATAGAAAACACTCTAAAGTTTCGAAAACTACAGAACTCATATTGGCAGGCAAAATCCTGAGTTGAAATCMAAACAGGAAGTCAGAAATCTGAGCTTGTATGTATTCACCAGAGTCCCTAAAGAAATCCCCTTGAGCTATTAATGATGTTGTACTGCCTAGGGGTTCCACTAGATGTCAACCATCAATAGAAATTATAATGAGACTTCTATGATGTTGTGGGAGAGAATGATAGCAGAATCAGTCAGGTGTCCATCAAGCAGCCATTTTCTGATCATGTTTTTTCCTCGTGGAAGTCACTTGCGTTCCATGGCTCACGAAGACAAGAAGGAATACTCCGGTTGGAACTTTATTGAAGCCATATGTTAAAAACATCCTAATGATTGATTGTGTACTTAGTTTAAAATGTTTCTTCGACCGGTAATATAACGTTTTGAAGTTTTTGTCCGATATAACGCTGACCAGAATTAGCATTTGGATTTGTAAACCAGACGCGCTAACAAAAGAAGGTATTTGGACATAAATAACGGATTTTTTCGAAACAAAACAAACATTTATTGTGGACATGGGATTCCTGGTGTGCTTTCTGATGTAGATCATCAAAGGTAAGGGAATATTTATCATATATTTTCTTGTTTATGTTGACGCCATCTTTGCGGCTGTGGTGTTTTACTTTTGAGCGCCGTCTCAGATTATAGCGTGGGTTTCTTTTTCCGTAAAGTTTTTTTTTAAATCTGACACAGCGGTTGCATTAAGGAGAGGTATATCTATAATTACATGTGTATAACTTGTATTATCATCTATATTTATGATGAGTATTTCTGTTGAAACGATGTGGCTATGCAAAGTCTTGATGTTTTTGCAACTAGTGAATCTAGTCGCTTCAATGTAAACTCAGATTTTTTTATATAAATATGAATTGAATCAAACAAAACATGCATGTATTGTGTAACATGAAGTCCTATGAGTGTCATCTGATTTTAATTTTTAATTTTATCTCTATACTGGTTTTTGTGAAGCTATCTTTAGCTGGAAAAAATGGCTGTGATTATTGTGGTTTTGTGGTGACCTAACATAATCGTTTGTAGTGCTTTCGCTGAAAAGCCTGTTTGAAATCGGACACTTTGGTGGGATTAACAACAAGATTACCTTAAAAATGATATAAGACACATAAATGTCTGAGGAATTTTAATTATGAGATTTCTGTTTTTTGAATTTGGCGCCCTGCACTTCGACTGGCTGTTGTCATATCGATCCCGTTAACGGGACTGCAGCCATAAGAAGTTTAAAGGTCTTACACACATAGGCTGCGGAGAGCGTGATCACACAGTCATCCGAAACAGCTGGTGCTCTCATGCATGTTTCAGTGTTATTTGCCTCGAAGCGAGCATAGAAGTAGTTTAGCTCGACTGGTATGCTCATGTCACTGGGCAGCTCTCGGCTGTGCTTCCCTTTGTAGTCTGTAATGGTTGTAATGGTTTGCAAGCCCGGCCACATCCGACGAGCGTCAGAGCCGATGTAGTACGATTCGATCATAGTCCTGTATTGACGCTTTGCCTGTTTGATGGTTCGTCGGAGGGCATAGCGGGATTTCTTATAAGCTTCCGGGTTAGAGTCCCGCTCCTTGAAAGCAGCGTCTCTAGCCTTTAACTCGCGGATGTTGCCTGTAATCCATGATTTCTTGTTGGGGTATGTACGTACGGTCACTGTGGGGACGACATCATTGACAAAGTTATTGATGAAGCCAATGACTGATGTGGTGTACTCTTCAATGCCATTGTAGGAATCCCGAAACATATTCCAGTCTGTGCTAGCAAAATAGTCCTGTAGCTTAGCATCTGCTTCATCTGACCACTTTTTTATTKATCTAGTCACTGGTGCTTCCTGCTTTAATTTTTTGCTTGTAAGCAGGAATCAGGAGGATAGAATTATTAAGTCCCGGCTACTAGGAGCGCCACCTCTGGGTGAGCGTTTTCTTGTTTGCTTATGGCAGAATACAGCTCATTTAATGCTGTCTTAGTGGTGGTATGTAAACAGCTATGAAAAATACAGATGAAAACTATCTAGGTAGATAGTGTGGTCTACAGCTTATCATGAGATACTCTACCTCAGGCGAGCAATAGCTCAAGACTTCCTTAGATATCGTGCACCAGCTGTTATTTACAAAAATACATAGTCCACCGCCCCTTGTCTTACCAGACGCTGCTGTTCAGTCCTGCCGGTGCAGCGTATAACCAGCCAGCTGTATGTTAATAGTGTCGTCGTTCAGCCACGACTCCGTGAAGCATAAGATATTACAGTTTTGAATGTCTCATTGGTAATTTCAATCTTCCGCGTAGGTCATGTATTTTATGGTCCAAAGATTGCACATTTGCTAGCAGAATGGAAGTAAGTGGCGGTTTATTGTAATTCTCAGAAGGCAGCCTGCCCTCTGGCCCCTTTTTCTCTGCCTCCTCTTCACGCAAATCACGTGGATCTGGGCCTGTTCCCGAGAAAGCAGTATATCGTTCGCGTCGGCCTCGTCAGACTCTTTGAAGGAAAAAAARGATTTTGCCAGTCCGTGGGGAGTAATCGCAGTCCTGATGTCCAGAAGTTATTTTCAGTCATAAGAGACGATAGCGGCAACATTATGTACAAAATAAGTTTAAAAAAAAGTTACAAACAACGCAAATAAACAAACAAAAAAACACAATCGGTTGGGGGCACGTAAAACGTCTGCCTTCTTCTCCGGCGCCATCTTAGTAGATATCGTATCGGCACCAAAGTATTGTRATAATATCGTATCATGAGGCCCCTGGCAATTCCCAGCCCTAATACTGAGATAGCCTACAAACACCGTTGGCAGTTGTCTGCATTCTGCTGGTTTGTGGTGAGATTTATGAAGTTCAATCAAGAGAGGGCACAACCTTCACATTAAAAGCCTGGCATTAACTAGTTTCATTGATCTACAAAGGCCCAATGTTCTTGTCTGATCCAAGTTTTTTTTTTATACATTTTTACAGATTCACTGAAAACAGCCCCAGTTTGAGTTAAGGGAGGGAGTTATTGATATTCATACTGGCAGCATTGTGAGTGCGATTACCAGTCACATAGCAAATCCTCATCTGGCCACAGATGGTCAGCTGCTTGCTGCTGCAGCATGTTTCCTTCTAAAACTCCTCAGTGAGGCATGGAGACAGTCACCTCACCAAAGCAGTCACACTCCAACTACTCTAGTGTCTAGTAACGTTACACAGTGGAGAGGAACATCCAAGAAGACCCTTTATAACAAAGCCTTACCTAGGCCTACATTGTCCTCGATTGCTTTCTTCACATGGTTCACATGATGTGGCTAACTGCATGGCTGTCCTCTCCTTACCCCAGTATGTAGCATTCGGTACTGAAACACTGTGCGTGGCTGGCCCAACCAGAAGAGAGAGGTATGATGGATGACCCTGGAGGGTTTTTCTTACTGTAATCAATCATGTGGTGACTCTGAACAGACCTTTGTGGGTTGTGATGCCTAGGGAGCTGGGTAACCCGGGTTTACCATACAACACAACCCCTTTAGGAGTGGACAAGAGAAAGGGGGCCTGACTGTAGGGGTCTCGCCGCCTACACTCACTGTTCTGTTGTCCAGATCAACCTTGGATTTCTGAAGCTCCTCTGAAGGTTCCACATTTTTCATAGCGGCGGTTTCTTGCTTCTTCTACCGTATTCATAAACCAGCTCTGGGGTCTGATTGAACGTGTTTTCCATGCAGGGAGCTTCGCAGTGTGTGTGCGGCCGTGGAGAGCAGAAGTTAACGACATACTGTGATTGCCATTAACACAGGTCATTAGGCAGTCCTTCTTGTGGGGCAGGTGAGGTCATGAGAATATCACTGACCACTAGACAATTGGAAGTCTCAGCTCAGGTCCCTTTCAATAGAGTTAAATGGATGTGGCCGTGGTACAAAGCCTGTCCATCCCTCCCCCTTCTGCACAGCCTAATCCCATAAGCAAACAACAGGAGCCAGGGGAATCTTAACACTTTGTGTCGGGCCGGAAAACCTGTCGTGATGTTGAACCTTTGTGAGTTCATAATACATGCCGATGGTCGCTTTTGTTGCCTTAATTCAGCAAGGGGGATTTCCGTTTTATATATAAATAATCTATTAATGGATTGATGATGAACAATTGATTGATGATGACGATCTATTAATGATTAATCCATTTTCTTTGAGAGCTTTGACAGATGGACCACTGAATGACAGGACAGCACCCAGTGACATTCCACTGCTTTCAACCAGATTCACTACCTTCCTACATGTTGATGTTGTCTGCTCATCTACTGTTGACCCTGCTCCAGTGGCCATCGGTGCTGAAGCTGGAGGAGGTGGAATGCGCCAGAGTAGCTGCTGTTTCCTTATAAAGAAAACCAGCCTGGGAGGGGAGGCCATTTTAAGGATGAGGAAAAGGGAGGTGAATGTGAAGTGGGAGCCAGGCGGCGCTCCTTGCAGAAAGTATTATCCTCCTCTTCCCTTTGAGGCCAGGCACAAAGGGGGACGAGGTCATTAGTTCAGCCGGGTCTCAAACGCTCCTAAGCTGGGCGACGGACCAGTGTATTCATCTGCTCACGCAAACACAAAGAGCATTTCTCTGTCCCATTCAGTCCTGCCACAGAGCAGTGCAGAGCAGAGAGAGAGGGGCCCGGGGCAACAGTCTACGCAGAGGCCTCCATGGACTCCCACACACACACTTTACAGAGTTACCAGCTCTCTCTGTGACTTGAAGGGATAAGTCTCTCAGGATAGAGGCCTCAGCTGCAGCCGTAAAACACTGCAAACTATACTGGATCAGATAAACCAATACAGACTTGGAACGGAGTGATTATAAAACATATTTACTCACATTTAGTCAGAGGCTTATGTACTGAACACTAAATCATTCCTCATGTGCTGAGTCTAAACATGTCAGACGAGCAAGAGAAACACCAAATTAGGTGCACAAACACACAACGTCTGAGGGAGTGTGGAAGATGTCATGAGAGATAAAAGCCGAAGGAAATCAGACTAAAGGAATGTGTCTGTCTACCCAGTCAGGTCACAGTATAACGAGAAAAAGCCTGTGGCCCGCTGACCTCTCCAGCCAATGAATTGCCATAACAGCCACTATCGGCCTTCAAAAGCCTTCCAAAACCCCCGGCGTAGCTAACTGATACGACCTTTCTCCCCCCTTTGAAGCACCAAGAGAATTCATCAGCACTCAGAGCCAGGGAAAAACCAAGATAACACTTTGCAGCCTGTGTGCTGTTGTATTTCAGTATGACATCACTCTGTTCCCAGCCAATTCTGATGCATTCGTTTTTTCTATCCCTCACTACACCAGCCCTTCCAAGGTCATGGACACTGGTGCAAAGCGCTGGGGAGCAGGGAGGGGAAATGAAGTGTTTCACCAGACGGTGCCTCTGGCAGCTAGAGGGCTGCTGGGAGCCTGGAGGGCCCACTCCGGATTCGTCACGGCACAGCAGCCACTGTTCAGGAAGCAGGGTGTAATACCTGACCCTGTGCCAATTATCACACCGCAAGGAGCGGATATGGCAACAACAGGCCTAAAGTCTAGGAAATAGAAGTTAAATAAATCAGTTTCACAGCTTCCCTGCCTTGATATAGACTGGTGACATTACAGCATTGGGATAGAGACACAGTGAGATATCCTCTAGATCTGCATAATGTGTACATAATGGAATGAATGGAATTCCATGACCTTTACAATTCAAGTCCCACACAATGTAAGTGGTGCAGGAACCAAAGTGAATGATGCACTTCATGATGTGATTTAAATGCCAATTGCCTCCTAAATCAATATTTTTGCATTACCTGACATTAATGCTTTTATGAATGCATGACCACATTCAAAGTTCAATACGCAGAAATCGCTCAGCCATTTCCTGGTTGCTAAAATTCTAGTAGTTCGCCGATTTTCCGTTTATGTGTAGAGAAGCATTGTACCATCTAAACCGGTGTGAAATATATTTTCAATAACCAAAAATATTGTATTATCAGCTGGTGTACAAAACCGAAAGCAAAAAATTCTAAAACTAAACCTGAGAATGGGAAATAGCGTACATAGAACAGATCTAACATATCTTAGACCTGCTTTCAATTAGAATGACAGATCTATAACTCTGATTTCTATGCAAATTTTGTTCGGTTGCCCAAAAAGTTGCATATTACAGCTTTAAGGGAGCATATTGGAGTGGAAATCTAGCCTAACTGCTCTGAAAGAGATTAGTCAAATTATATTTGTTTTAAATCCTCAGAGCTCCGCATCATATGATGTGAGGGGGAAATGTAACGCTTGTTGTTTGAAGGCTTCTACAAACACAAACCTGTGTGACTGGCCGAGCGGGTTTAATGATTTCCCATTGCGCCCATATTTCGCTTTTCAGGAGACATGAAGAGACAGGGTGGGCCTCATGTGGACACACCTGAGGTTTGGTTTGAGGACTTTCTAAACTAAGGATATGTGTGCATGTGTGTGTGTGTGTGTGTCTGTGTGTTTGTGTGTGTTTTTGTGTGTGTTTGTCATGTGGTTTGAGCTACGCCCTGCTAATCGTTGCCTGCTGGCTGTGGAGTACTTTGATACTGGTATAGGTCTGGAGCTAGCTTCAATGGTTRCCTTAGTAACTCCTTTACTTTCCTACCGTCCAGCATGTAAAATCGCACCTCCGCTGTCTGGGCCTGACCATTTAGACAAACACAATAACAAAGAAAGGCACCAACCAGTGTTCCAGCAAGGTCCTTTATTCATTGAATTAGCCGCAGTAATAGGAGTGGGCAAAGCAGAATAACAAAACATCCTCAGAGTTGTGAGTGGAACTGAGATCTTTGTTGATCATTGTAATGGCATAAACTGTACTACAAAACACATTGTGCCCTGACAATGGTAAACCAAAAGGTAATTTAGTCTAGATGCCTTTTAATCTAAGCAAACTGGAACACGTTGTTCACACGGGAAACTAAAAGAGGATGACAAAGGGGTTTGTTATTATGGTTAAAGTGCTAGGATATTATGGTTTTAAAATATAAAAAGTCAGTTGATTGTGGCGGCGGAAAATGTTCATTGCGGTCGTTCAATCCATGAAGGGGTGTGTGTTAGTGTGTGTCTGCGTGTGAGTGTGTGTGTTAGGGTTGGGCGAAATGACCATAGTATCGTCTATCCACGATGTTTGACAGCTATTGTCGATGGTGAGGACATTGTTATGTGACAGACGATGGTTTTGCCTATTTGAACTTGACTGGTGTTGCGCAGTAGCCTAAATAATGTAGTCAGGCAGCCCACGGTGACATTCAGAGTAATCTGCCTGTTCCTATTTGCTATAGTCTATTTCAATAAATAGCCTATGTCAGGGGTAGGCAACCCTGGTCCTGGAGTAACGCAGGCACTTCATGTTTTTGATTTAAACGACCTGGAAGACCAGGGGCCTCATGTATAAATCAAAACCTGTGCGCAAACCATGCGTGGGATCATTTCCACGTAAAGTGTGAGATATATCATGATGAACGTTTGCTAAAGAGTGTGCGTGAATTGTAAAATGAATGGTAGAAAAACATTTGCAACCATTTCCCTGTTTGACCGCTAGGTTTTAGGGGTATTATGAAGCCTCCATTGTGAGGCTCTATTGGATTTGCCCCAAACATAACACTTTGCCTTCAACACCATAGTACCCTCCAAGCTCATCATTAAGCTCGGGGCCCTGGGTCTCAACCCCACCTTGTGCAACTGGGTCCTGGACTTCCTGACGGGCAGCCCCCAGGTGGTGAAGGTAGGAAACAACACCTCCACTTCGCTGATCCTCGACACAGGGACCCCACAAGGGCGCATGCTCAGCGCCCTCCTGTACTCCCTGTTCACCCATGACTGCGTGGCCACGCATGCCTCCAACTCAATCATCAAGTTTGCAGACGACACAATAGTAGTAGGCCTGATTACCGACAATGACGAGACAGCCTACAGGGAGGAGGTGAGGGCCCTGGCGGAGTGGGGCCAGGAAAAAAAACTTTCTCTCAACGTCAACAAAACGAACGAGCTGATCGTGAACTTCAGGAAACAGCAGAGGGAGCACGCCCCTATCCACATCGATAGGACCGCAGTGGAGAAGGTGGAAAGCTTCAAATTCCTTGGTGTACACATCACGGACAATCTGAAACGGTCCACCCACACAGTGTGGTGACGAATGCGCAACAGCGCCTCTTCAACCTCAGGAGGATGAAGAAATTCAGCTTGGCCCCTAAAATCTCCAAAACGTTTACAGATGCACAATTGAGAGCATCCCGTTGGGCTGTATCACCGCCTGGTATGGCAACTGCACCGCCCGCAACCACAGGGCTCTCCAAAGGGTGGTAAGGTCTGCCCAACGCATCACCGGGGGCACACTGTCTGCCCTCCGGGACATCTACAGCACCCGATGTCACAGGAAGGCCAAAAAGATAATCAAGGACATCAACCACCCGAGCCACGGCCTGTCCCCCCCTGCTATCATCCAGAAGGCAAGGTCAGTACAGGTGCATCAAAGCTGGGACCGAGAGAGTGAAAAACAGCTTCTATCTCAAGGCCATCAGACTGTTAAATAGCCATCACTAGCCGGCTACCACCCGGCTACTCAACCCTGCACCTTAGAGGCTGCTGCCCTACATACATAGACATGAAATTACTGGCCACTTTAATATTGGAACACTAAATCACTTTAATAATGTTTACATATTGCTATACGTCCAAACCCGGACGACGCTGGGCCAATTGTGCGCCGCCCTATGGGACTCCCAATCACAGCCAGATGTGATGGCACTCCAGAAACAGACTTGYCTATGTTATATAGGCCTACAGAATGCAAGAGAGGAATGTAGGCTTCCACCAAAGCAATGCAAAATGTTCAGTTAGAAAATATTTGATTTCTATCTATCTCTCTCTGTCTCTGTTTCTCTCGCTCTGTCGGATGCATTGGCCTTATAGCCTAAACATATATTGTGTCTAGCGGTTATAAAAAAACGTAAGCTATATTCCCTTATCTCTCCATTCAATATAAATATGACTTTGGGCTAGGCTACACTTTTATCGTTTTATGCATGTATGCTTTCTCTCCCGATGAAACAATAACAGAGTTCCATCTCAAAAAGTGGTTTGAACAGCCTAAAACCTATAGCGCTACCGCCTGCGCTAAGATTTACCATTGCATTAGGTTTGTTAAAATAGAGCCCTAAAAGTGTGAAACATTTGATCAGTGCTATTTCCTGATAGTTGCTGGTTGAAAATACAATCTAGCGTTAGAATGTACCAGAGGCCGCCAAAATAGAGCGATACAATCGTACATCAATGTTTTATGAGTACATGATCACGATAGATCAAAGGTTGACATCACCCAACCCTGTATGTGGGTGGGTGTCATCCTTCCTGTTTCACATGTATCACCTGTGGTCTAGACTTCCTGCTGTGGCTGCCTGAATATGTTGGCCAGAAGAATAACTCAGACTGAGTTATAGCTCAGGATATTATGGAAGCAAAGTTTACCTACCTGCTCTCTGGCTAGTTTACAACAACCCCAGGCAGGGCTTAAGCTCTGGTATAAATACCTCAGAGTCACTACCTCCTATCGCACCTAGAAGATAGAGCTCTTCTTTAACCCTAGGGATAGGTAGGATGGTGAAGGAGAGTCTGTTGATAGTCCCTGCATCCTCCCCTCCCCTATCTCCAAGGATGCTGAGAGGCCGTTTTCCTGCCTGGAGCTGCCTGTTGTGGGGGTCGTGGACATTGAAGAGAGGAGAGGAGAGCTGGGCTGACCAGTGCAGCTGTTCACAGACAGCCAGCCAGCCTGACAAATAGTCTTACAGTGAGTGGGTTTTCATCAACAACGAATTCGGCAAAATAAGTTCGGCCCCCATTCATTTTMAACGAGGGCACGTGGAGACATTTGCAGGGGATTGTGGGAAGTGAGCGGCGAGAACCGTACTAGTGGAGCGGTAGAGAAAGTTCAGCTCTGCTCTACTTTATGCACATTTCAAGCGAAACGAAGCGTTGGAGCGAAGCGTTGGAGCGAAGCGTTGTCAGGCGCCGCCTCTGATCAAAACCACTGAGGTATAATAACAACTGGGTGTTCGACCGTTGTTTTCGAGCTACTCACGTTTGCATATGCCGATTCATGGACCATCTATACCTCGGTTGCATCCGGTTTGCACTAGCACTCAGTGCGCACAGGGAGCAGTGTGAGCAGCGACAACGTCATCAGGTCATCCAAAAACATGTCAGATATAGGATGAAATTAAAATGTTCATGTCTTCTGCTGTGAGTGATGGAAAAAAATCACCCCCCAGCGACAATTATTGTAATAATTCAATGGGTGTTTTGTGTACAAGGGTGATGACTAAAGTGTCTTATTAGGAATTTTCTAATCTGACTTCTCTAAGTGGCTGTCCATGGGCATCAGCTAAACTGCAGTACCGAGGCAAAACTGTAGGAGCAGTCAAAACTGTGCTTCTAGACCTGGCCCCATGGTCAAAACCCACTGTTAGAATGGCACCTGTGGCCAGACATGCCATGAAAGGGCACAGTGTGGGACAGACAGGTTAGTATGTGGAGGCTCTAGACTACTACTACAGCCTCTGTGCTATGTGTCTACGTGTCTGTGAGCTGCCCCCATCTTCAACAAATAGCCTAGCCTATGTCCACACTCTGGGCTAACCCTTCTTCCACAGTGACGATGAAGCAGCACTAGACCAGCACCTAACAGGCAAACATTCACCCTGGAAACAGGAGGCTTGAGACGCATGTCTATAGCATCAGGCACCTCATTAAAGCAAATCAGATTTGGAGAAATGGCTTCCTGCTGACCCAGGAAGCTGAGGCCGTTGACAGAGAGAGAGAACAGACTAATGGTTGGTGAACAGTCCAGGCAAAACAACAAGCCTTCTGGGTGGTTTAGCAGCATTCCCCCTGCCTGTCTGTTTAATATTTCACCAAATGTTCCCTCTTCTTCACACAGAATAAGTCAGTGGCCCAAATGGCACACTGTTCGCTACATAGTGCACTACTTTAGAACCAGAATAGGATGCCATTTGGGATGCCATTTGGGATGCAGACCCAAAAGGAGTACAACAGAGGGAGGCTTCAGTTCCAATGTCTGTATTCCCTGACCAAATACATTTAGGAAATTACAGGACTAAGCTCACTAGGGTTAAACTAACTGGGTAACAACAACAGTATAAAACATTATGATTAAATGTCAACGGTATGGTGACAATTCTGGACACAGTGTAGGCCTACTAGCATTTCAACCGCTAAAAGAATGGCCCTGGTATGCTAAAAAAACAAACAAACGTCCACCTTTCATCAAATAATTTGCTATTGTTAAGCGTTTGTTTTGACAAATCTCTGTAATCTGTAAAACATGTCTGCCCGTAAACAACTCCCAAAACATCTGTTGTTGCTGAYTATTGGGAAAGGTCCTCCATAGCAAGTGAAAATCCCTCATGTTAAATCCCCGCAGACAGTCAAAAGGGGGGAGAGAAATATGGAAATCACTGCAGCAGGAATCTCTGCATTGTCTGTTCAAGTGAAATCCTCACGCAAACATAATCTCTCTCTCTTTTACTTGAATCATTTATTTTTAATCACTGATATTTTGAATGTTCAGAACTATGGCCGAGACAGAATTGGACAGAAGCACTCGGCAATGACAACAGCCCAGGGTGACAGACGTGTTTTCCTCTGTCATCTAAGTCTCCACCAACAAATCACCCTCCCATTTCCCAAACACACAGAAGCCCTGTCGAGACAGCCTGTACCAGCCGCCCTCACAACTGAGACAACAGTGTGGAGGCCTACATCTTACCACCACCACCACCCCCTCTAATGGTCACACACACGCACCCACGCACGTCACACACACACACACACACACACACACAAAAGTGCAGTCATTAGTGTTCGGCAGAATCACAATATTCTTTTAATCTTTAATTTCCTATGAGCTAAATGACCGGAGACAAACTGCCTTTTGGAGCTCAACGTCCTAGTTAAACATTGCTCTTATTAAAGATTAACAACATTTACATTCTGAGAAGCGGTGTTAATAAAGCGGACTCCGTTTTCTTTTTGCTTTAGTCTTCCTAAGCCGCTCAATTAAAAGTGGTTCGTATCCATTGGATTTTGGTCTGGAGAGCAAAACCACCCCCTGCTGTGGGAGCTCTTTGAAGGAAAGGTTGGTTGCCAAGTTGCTCTGTCTCTGGTTGGATGCAACTCCGGATCTGATGAGATCACAGGGACATCAATGAAGTGCATCCCAATTACTTGGGGATTTGTATATGTGCAGGGTGTTATCATCAACTTAGCCATAGTGTAGATAGTCCATGCAATTTACAATATCAGCAGGAGAAAGACGACTCTCTTTCAGTACTCCAAAGGTGAGTTGGCCTACTGTAACAACTGACCTCCTTCCACTACTGTACATGGCCAAGCCATGAACGAAAAATACAAGACTGAAAAAAAAGTTCCCTGTTTGCTGTGGATACGGCCTCTGCTTTTCAGACTAGTGGTTAACGCAGGGCTACGGGCTTAGCTTGGGCCCACTCTGTACTGACTCCAACTTTCCTCTGACCAGGTGGCCTGTCTCCATGTGGCCAAGCTCAGAGGGCTCCTGCCAGTGCCAACTGGTAGCGGGCGGGGGAGTCAGTGGAGAGGAGCAGCTGAGGCAGTTTAGCCTAGCTGCCCCAGAGAGTACAAGGCAAAGACATGCTAGTGTGATTAACACTGGACCACAACAGTCAGCTCTGTCTGGCAGCTGGCTGTCTCCATCTCAGCATATAGAACTATAGCTAGAGCTGGGAGCCGCAGGAGGTATGAATCCAGCCCCCACAGCCTGAGCCTTCACAGSCAGCCTGCCTCTCTGGGCTCTGATCACTGCATTGAAAGAGATGAAACTGGTGGGATGTGGGAGTACAGTGCAGAAGGAAGGTAGGTAACGGTAAAACTTTACTCTAGAACAGGCCTGGGCAAAGGCTGGCCCGGGGGCCGTATGCGGCATGCGACCTGATTCAATACGGCCCGCGGAATCATGCTCAGATCACATAAAGAATTTGCTAGAATTTGTTATTCAAATGAAAAGCCCAATGAATACTCGCCTTTGTGTAATGATTTAACTCCCACCGCTTGTGGGACATTTATTTTGAAGGCAGACAGTGACTGACAGGCTGACACACACATCACAGTTACAAATAGTAGCTCGCTGGATATTGGGCAACATTWTTTCAAAGATTTCAAAGAAAAGGAAAGTAGACAATGAATGTAGGGTGTTCCAGCAAGAGTGAACATCGAAATATTTCTTTATTGAGGTATCAGGGAAAGCTGTGTGCTTAGTGTGCAAAGAGAGCATTGCTGTCTTGAAAGACTACAACTTGTCCCGACACTTCCAGACGAAGCATGCAGAGAAATATAGGAATATGTCTTCTGAACAGAGGGCAAGTGCATTCAAAGAGTTTCTTTCTCAGTTGCAAAAGCAGCAAGGACTTTTCACAAAACGGCATTCAGCAAAAGACTGAATTGCGAGAGCTAGCTATGTACTGTCCCACAAAATTGCTACTTAATTTGACCAGTTTATTCGACCTGGAATATAACTTTTTGAAGTTTTCGTCCGAGTTCGCCTGGACCGGCGCCAGCGTTTGGACATGTGAACTACACATGCCAGCTAAAGTTGCTAATTGGACATAAGTAATGGACATTATCGAACTAAACAACGATTTATTGTGGAACTAGGATTCCTGGCATTGCATTCTTATGAATATAATCAAAGGTAAGGGAATATTTATGATGTAATTTCGTATTTCTGTTGACTCCAACATGGCGGAGAAATTTTGTTAAATCTGAGCGCCGTCTCAGATTATTGCATGGTGTGCTTTTCACACACAAAAAAAAAAAATCTGACACAGCGGTTGCATTAAGAACAAGTGTATCTTTAATTATATGTAAAACATGTATCTTTCATCAAAGTTTATGATGAGTATTTCTGTTATTTGACGTGGCTCTCTGTAATTACTCCTGATATTTTGGAGGCATTTCTGAACATGGCTCCAATATAAACCGAGATTTGTGGATATAAATATGCACATTATCGAACAAAACATAAATGTATTGTGTAACATGATGTCCTATGAGTGTCATCTGATGAAGATTATCAAAGGTTAGTGATTCATTTTATCTCTATTTCTGCTTTTGTGTGACTATCTTTGGCTGGGAAAAATGGCTGTGTGTTTTTTGGATTTGGTGGTGATCTAACATTATATGTTGTGTTTTCGCTGTAAAACATTTTAAAAATTGGACACGATGGGTAGATTAACAAGATGTTTACCTTTCAATCGCTGTATTGGACTTGTTAATGTGTGAAAGTTACATATTTCAAAAAAATATTTTTGAATTTCGCGCGCTTCCTTTTCAGCGGAATGTTGTGGGTGTTCCCCTGGGCTAGAAAGGTTAAGTGGTCTCTACGTTGGGAAATGAGACGTCAGAGAAAGTTGAGCTAGAGGGAGTGAAATGCTGTGAGGAGTGAAATGCAGAGGGGACGTAGGTACAATGCATTCGGAAAGAATTCAGACCCCTTGACTTTTTCCACATTTTGTTACGTTACAGCCTTATTCTAAAATTGATTAAATTGTTTTTTCTTCTCATCAATCTACACACAATACCCCATAATGACAAAGCAATAACTGGTTTTTAGAAGTTTTTGCAAATGTATGAAAAATGAAAAAAACTTGAATATCACATTTACATAAGTATTTAGACCCTTTACTTAGTACTTTGTTGAAGCACCTTTGGAAGCAATTACAGCCTTGAGTGTTCTTGGGTACGACGCTACAAGCTTGGCACACCTGTTTTTCGGGGGTTTCTTCCATTCTTCTCTGCAGATCCTCTCAAACTATGTCAGGTTGAATGGGGGGCGTCGCTGCACAGCTATTTTCAGGTTTCTCCAGAGACATTTGATCGGGTTCAAGTCCGGATTCTGGCTGGGCCACTCAAGAACATTCAGAGACTTGTCCTGAAGCCACTCCTGCGTTGTCTTGGCTGTGTGCTTAGGGTCATTGTCCTCTTGGAAGGTGAACCTTCACCCCAGTCTGAAGTCCTAAGCGCTCTGAATCAGGTTTTCATCCAGGATCTCAAAAACCTTTGCTCCTTTCCCTCAATCCTGACTAGTCTCCCAGTCCCTGTTGGTGTAAACATCCCCAAAGCATGATGCTGCCACCACCATGCTTCACTTTAGGGATGGTGCCAGTTTTCCTCCAGACGTGATGCTTGGAATTCAGGCCAAAGAGTTCAATCTTGGTTTCATCAAACCAGAGAATCTTGTTTCTCATGGTCTGAGAGTCCTTTAGGTGCCTTTGGCAAAGTCCAAGCGGGCTGTCATGTACCTTTACTGAGGAGTGTCTTCCTTCTGGCCACTACCATAAAGGCCTGATTGGTGGAGTGCTGCAGAGATGGTTGTCCTCTGTGGAGATGGGAGAACCTTCCAGAAGGAACTCTGGAGCTCTGTCAGAGTGACCATCGGATCTTGGTCACCTCCCTGACCAAGGCCCTTCTCACACTGCGCAGTTTGGCCGGGCGGCCTGGTTCCAAACGTCTTCCATTAAGAATGATGGAGGCCACTGTGTTCTTGGGGACCTTCAATGCTGCAGACATTTATTGGTACCCTTCCCCAGATCTGTGCCTCGACACAATCCTTTCTCGGAGCTCTACGGACAATTACTTCGACCTCATGGCTTGGTTTTTTCTCTTACACGCACTGTCAACAGTGGGACCTTATCTAGACAGGTGTGTGCCTTTCCAAATCATGTCAAAGGATGATCAATAGAAACAGGATGCACCTGAGCTCAATTTCGAGTCTCATAGCAAAGGGTCTAAATACTTATGTAAATAAGGTACTTCTGTATTTCAATACATTTGCAAAGATTTCAGAAAACCTGTTTTCGCTTTGTAATTATGGGATATAATGTGTAGATTGATGAGGATTTTTTATATTAATTTTAGAATAAGGCTGTAACGTAACAAAATGTGGAAAAAGTCAAGGGGTCTGAATACTTTCCGAATGCACTGTAGGTAGCTGTAGATCTCCCCAAAGACTGAAAGACTGAAACATTAGACTCTCTTCATGTGGTTCCAGTCTGTCACAGGGACGAGATAGGGCCCCCATTTCAGCTTCACTCCATCTCCAACTCATAAAATGTATAACATCTACAACGCATCAGAGTTAGGACTTGGAAATACTGTATCTCCCATGCTGGCCATACCAATTTCCTAAGTGCTTCTTCAAGCTGTTCTCCTCTAAAAACCCATCTTGTCTCCTTATGGTTGCTGCTGTGCAGCCTGCGACTGCACCTCCTAGCTTTTAAGAGGTTTTAACAGGAGAAAACCAGCGTATATCCTCAAAGAGAATACCAATTAATCCAGACGAGTTTAATTTAACAACTATATAATCCACTGAGCTCCTGGTGCTTTGAGCCTCAAATCCATTAACGTCAGTGAGGCTTGCTGGCAATGTGACCTTTTAAAGAAAGTGTTCACATCAAAGCCCAGAGGCCAAAGCTAAGCGGTATCCCACTTCCGGAATGCCGGACCATAAAAAAGTGTATTTAGAAGGGATTAAAAAGGCCAATTCCACACAGCAGATTTGGAGGAGGTAGAGTAGGAGAAAAGAGGAGGAAGAAGGGCTGAATTAGCGAATGGTGTGTTTGTGGGCCCTGGCAATATGGGGCTCCTAGAGTCAGCCTAATGACTGCTGTCCGGTGTCTGGCACAGGGGCCAAGTTTTTCCCTGACTCCTTTTAAGTTGCCTCCAAGCCACCGCGTTATGAGGAACATATGCCCAGCTATCATGCAATACTACAATTATCAAGGCTTTTCATCACACTCATTTCCATGACACATCTCCGTGGACTTTTGATGTGCTTTTGTAAAGCATTTATCACTGTCATGCTCTATACAGGGAAGGGGGGTGCTTTGATTGTTTGCTGGTCTCTCAGTGTTTATTTATTTGTATTTATTTTACTTAACCTTTATTTAACTAGGCAAGTCAGTTAAGAACAAATTCTTATTTACAATGACGGCCTACCCCGGCGAAACCCTCCCCTATCCCGGACGACGCTGGGCCAATTGGGCCAATCCCTATGGGACTCCAAATCACTGTAGTGATACGGCCCGGGATCGAACCAGGGTCTGTAGTGATGCCTCTAGCACTGCGATGCAGTGCCTTAGACCGCTGCACCACTCGGGAGCCCATGTATACTGTACATAAGAGCAAACTGGTTAATGCTGTCCCAATGGTGGTTGTCTTGATCAATCCACAACAGATACAAATAGATTTGATGAGTCAAAGGAGAAAGGAATTAAATAAACCGTGTCAAACTTTTTTGCCCTTGTTTAGGCAACGACCCCTTAAGCAAATCAGTTGTTGCTCGATTTCTGAGGTCATAGCCAAGGGGAGGATGCGCAAAACAATTCCAAACACGGCAGCAAGCAATACTTTCAGTCATATCCAATTCCGTTATAAAACCTAATCTTTGTGCATAAATCCGACCTGAATATGCCATGAGGATATGGTCAAATTTTGGCAAATTAAGAGACATTTGACTGCACTGTATCAGACCAGACGGCAGATTTAAGCATTATTTCTTTGTCCAATACCATTTGGGATTGTAATGAACTCTTTATTCACACCTAACAGAAGGTCCATTGAATATTTAATGTGCAATATGTTACAATCGAGGCCCAGAGAGCATTAGATATTCGGCAGTCTACCCGATCTGATTAGCATGGCCGTCTCCAAGAGGACTACTTACTAACCTAATTTCAGGCTGTTTCAAGATGAGAGCTGACTTTACAAACAAATGGATCTCTTCCAGGGAAATGAACAAGTATCACATTCATATTAGTAATTTCRCAGACACTCTAATCCAGAGCGATTTAGAAGAGAAATTTGGGGTAAGTGCCTTGCTCAAGTGCACAGATATACAGTTGAAGTCGGAAGTTTACATACACCTTAGCCAAATACATTTAAACTCAGTTTTTCACAATTCCTGACATTTAATCAGAGTAAAAATTCCCTGTTTTAGGTCAGTTAGGATCACCACTTTATTTTATGAATGTGAAATGTCAGAATAATAGTTGAGAGAATGATTTATTTCAGCTTTTATTTCTTTCATCACATTCCCAGTGGGTCAGAAGTTTACATACACTCAATATTATTTGGTAGCATTGCCTTTAAATTGTTTAACTTGGGTCAAACGTTTCTGGTAGCCTTCCCACAATAAATTGGGTGAATTTTGGCCCATTCCTCCTGACAGAGCTGGTGTAACTGAGGCAGGCTTCCTTGCTTGCACATGCTTTTTCTGTTCTGCCCACAAATGTTCTATTGGATTGAGATCAGGGCTTTGTGATGGCCACTCCAATACCTTGACTTTGTTGTCCTTAAGCCATTTTGCCACAACTTTGGAAGTATGCTTGGGGTCATTGTCCATTTGGAAGACCCATTTGCGACCAAGCTTTAACTTCCTGACTGATGTCTTGAGATGTTGCTTCAATTTATTCACATCCTTTTCCATCCTCATGATGCCCTGTATTTTGTGAAGTGCACCAGTCCCTCCTGCAGCAAAGCACCCCCACAACATGATGCTGCCACCCCCGTGCTTCACAGTTGGGGTGGTGTTCTTTGGCTTGCAAGCCTCCCCCTTTTTCCTCCAAACATAACGATGGTCATTATGGCTAAACAGTTCTATTTTTGTTTCATCAGACCAGAGGACATTTCTCTAAAAAGTACGATCGTTGTCCCCATGTGCAGTTGCAAACCGTAGTCGGGAGTTTTTATGGCGGTTTTGGAGCAGTGGCTTCTTCCTTGCTGAGCGGCCTTTCAGGTTATGTCGATATAGGAAACGTTTAACTGTGGATATAGATACTCTTGTACCTGTTTCCTCCAGCATCTTCACAAGGTCCTTTGCTGTTGTTCTGGGATTGATTTGCACTTTTTGCACCAAAGTACGTTCATCTCTAGGAGACAGAACGCGTCTCCTTCATGAGCGGTATGACGGCTGCATGGTCCCATGGTGTTTATACTTGCGTACTATTGTTTGTACAGATGAATGTGGTACCTTCAGGCGTTTGGAAATTGCTCCCAAGGATGAACCAGACTTGTGGAGGTCTACAATTTTGTTTATGAGGTCTTGGCTGATTTATTTTGATTTTCCAATGATGTCAAGCAAAGAGGCACTGAGATTGAAAGTAGGCATTGAAATACATCCACAGGTACACCTCCAATTGACTCAAATTATGTCAATTAGCCTATCAGAAGCTTCTAAAGCCATGACATAATTTTCAGGAATTTTCCAAGCTGTTTAAAGGCACAGTCAACTTAGTATATATAAACTTCTGACCCACTGGAATTGTGATACAGTGAATTATAAGTGAAGTAATCTGTCTGTAAACAATTGTTGGAAAAATGACTTGTGTCATGCACAAAGTAGATGTCCTAACCAACTTGCCAAAACTATAGTTTGTTAACAAGAAATGTGTGGAGTGGTTGAAAAATGAGTTTTAATGACTCCAACTTAAGTGTATGTAAACTTCTGACTTCAACTGTATTTTTCACCTAGTCAGCTTGGGGATACAAACCAGTGACTTTTCCGTCACTGACCCAACGCCCTTAACCCCTAGGCTCCTTGCCAGTGACATAGTTTGTTATGCCACTTGAACATTTATTTACAAAGTCATAAAAGAAGGTAAAACCAAAGCCTTTTTGTTGCCACTCCTCTTTCATTCCAATGAATGGCATAGCCTAACTGACTATAAAACATTTGGCTAGGTTAGGCTAAATCATAAAAGGGCCAACTGAGCCAATTCTTGGTTTACAGATTGAGTCATTTGGACTTGGAATTCCTATGATAGGCAAATGAGGATGTAAATAGGCCTACTCCATCTCTAAAGACAGCAGAGTGACCGAATGACCACTAATGACTGCCTAAAGCAAGGCTGAGGCAGCTCATCTGTCCTTCCCTGAATAATGGAGAAGAGTGGCTGACTTTTATTGTCCCAGCATGGGAAATGGAGAGAGACCTGCTTCTCTTTAATGGAAAGCATCCAACTTTGTAAAGAGCTGGGAAAGGGTGAAGTACTAGCCTTTTCCCGCCATTCACACCCTACTGCTCATCTACCGCAAGCAGTCCTGTGTGTGTTCGACTCTGGTGGTGCCTGACTGGGCTGACGCACAGTGAAGGGCTCCATTGAAAACAACGCCTAGGCTTACTACATCGCTGTTCAAGATAGTAAACTTAACACAGATAGCATCATAGTAACACGAGGGGGAAACTTCCGTACTGCTCTGTGATTCATTGCCGTGCAGTTTAAGATCCCAAGTCAACGAAAGTGTGTTCAGAGCAAGGGCCTGCAGTTACATTCCTCATACAGACCTGAACTGTGGTTTAGACTGTCATCTGGGGTGCTCACAGTAGAGGACAGAGACTGCATCCCAAATGGCACCCTATTCCCTATACACTGCACTTTGGGCCCTGGTCAAAAGTAGTCCACTATATAGGTAATAGTGTTCCATTTGAGACGCAGCTAAAGAGAAGGGGTGGGAGAGGGGTAACCTGGTGCTGAAGGTAGCTAGCCAGTGTCTAGGCAAGCCAGACTCTGATCACTTTTGTTAACAGTGTGTTGACTGTTATATTAACAGAGGCAAGTCGCAGCCTGATCTAAAGATGAGCAAATTGACTCAAGATACTTAACTGCTGTACTGCTATACAGTACTTATTATGTTACTTACAACTGTCCCTTCCTATAGTAGGCGAGTCTAGACCAGACAACATAGCCTCGTGTTAGTCCTACATCATCTCTGTCTGTTTATGAAAAGATAGATCGTGGTCTATGTTCGCTAGAGGTGAGTCAGAAATGTATTAGCACTGCTGAGTGACTCACAGTCAAAGTCATTCCCAGTCGTAATGGAAAATCTAACAGGTTACATGGGAGAGCCAGAACAACACCAGCATCCTCATGGGGATGTCACACTGACAATAATAGTAGTGTCAAAGAGTATACCAGTTCAGAGTTCTCCAGGGTCATTCTGACTGCAATAATAAGGCCTTCCTGTGGGATAGGAGGTTGGCCTATCTATTCTAAAAAAGGTTAATTACCCTACCCTGTTCTCTAGTTCCACATCAGTTTAACAACATTTTCCATGTTGAAACAGAGACTGTGGTATGGGTTATTTATAGCCAATAAAGACTTTTTATAAATACTGAAAACTTGGAGCCATGGTGCTTATACGTGTCTGTGTCTGTGTGTGTGTGTGTGTGTGTGTGTGTGTGTGTACCCTGAGAGCACCAAGAAAATGACTCGCTAAAGAAAAATGGTCAACGACAGTGACACCAGTTTATGACCATATATGTTCAAACTGCTTGCTCGCTACAAATGTTGGCTCAGATGATGAAATGTTTGTGAACAGCGATGAAAGGCATGAGCCATATTTGTGTGCTTTCTTCTCAACTCTGTGTGCATATTTCTATCTCAGAACTTCAGGTTACAAATTTAACTCATTACTACGTATCTGTATTTGTATGTATTATGAATCCCCATTAGCAGCTACTCTTCCTGCACAGTAAAAAAGGGGGTGTAAAAATTACAGTGGTGACTTATTTTAACCCAGTATGAGTATTTTCAACACTATGAGGAGTCAATGAGCTCTAGTGTCGGGATTAAATCGGAGTGTAAAATTATGCAGTCATTGCAGTGTAAATTCAACTCAATTCAGAGGGATTTTAACACAATTTTTTGTTATTAACTTAAAAATGTGACACTACCTGTAGAGAAACTTTAACACAATGTAGACTGAAACCAAATGTTATCTGAAACAGTGTTGAATTCAACTCTATAGGAGTTAAATTAACACTTTTATTTTTACTGTGTGGGATCCAGCAGAATTAAGGTAAGGCAGGTATACAATTTTAAAAACATTACAATACATTCACAACAGATTTCACAACACATTAAGTGYGTGCCCTCAGGCCCCTACTCTAGAACCGCATATCTACAACACAAATGTACGTGTGTATAGTGCGTATGTTATTGTGTGTATGTACGCAAGTGTATGTGCCTATGCTTGCGTTGCTTCACAGTCCCCGCTGTTCCATAAGGAGTATTTTTATCTGKTTTTTTTTWAATCTAATTGTACAGTAAGCCTATTATGATAAACCCTTTGCATATCGCCAGCGAACTTCCAATCACATCCATTGTCATTCTGTATAAAAAAGTAGGACTAAACAATGAATAGATGCCCATAAAAACATCTAAATAATGGAGACAGGTTGCGGCAGGTCTGTGTGTGAAGTAAGGCAGCCTGAGGGTAACATGTTGTTGCACAATGGTCAAAGTGACCTTGCAGCAGTCAGCCATACTCCACATACCTGGCTCCTTCTTGCTCCCCTTCCCTCCGTCTCTGTTCTTCTTCAGCACTGCCTTGAACATGATCCGATTCTTGGAATCCTCTCACTCTCCCCCTGCAAAAACACAACCATTTCAAGAGCAGGACAGGCATAGAGTGAGTGCGCGAGTCAACAGAAACTTTACAAGCTGACGATAACGCAACCCGCATTTCATACCCTCCTCTCCTGACACTCCGCTGGGAGTTTTCCCACAGCGTTCCCAAGCCGGCAGGTCATCTCTAGAGGGCCGGCCGGGGAAAGAATGCTCTAATATTTAAACAGAACGGACAAGGTCTGCTCTCTTGCTATGCAGGAAAACAATCTGTCAGATTCTCCACATTCCACATCTAATTGATGCTACGTGGCTGAACTTGGGCCTTCACACTCACTTTTCACAATATTTCTAAAGCTTGGATATTCGCTGACTCTTTAGAATCTTGAGTCAAGAGGCACCATATGCTGGTAACTTGAAGTAGACCTAATTTAGCTAGGTAAAAAGGCCTTGGTGAGTTGCATTTTTGTTATGCTATACAAACATMTATTACTGGGTAACTAACAGGAATGTTAGCCTACTGTTCTGGTTGGCCATTTTCTGGTTGGCCATTTTCTCACCTGATTTTCTCACACAGTGCAATGCAGCCCAAATTAGAGCCCAAACTATTAGCAACCATGATTATTGTCAACACCTCATAAATTGCTTTCCTTCACTCTTCACTTCCTAATAGCTGAATACATGGTGCTGAATTTGGCACTCTACTTATAGAACCAGCACATTATTCACCATGGAAACAGGGAACGGAGGCCCTGCCAATTAAGGGTGTCTTTTCGCACACAGGACACAGGCTACAAGGACCCAGAATGTGGGCCCTTAGTTAACTAGTTTGGGGTTTGTAAGCTCCACTAAGACCTCCACTGGCTCCTGGAGCTGTGGAGGAAAAAACTATTGTTTTTCATTAGCATGGAGAGGTCTACCAAGACGCTTTGATCCAAGCCCTCAGATGAGGTGGTGTGCACTGGCCCTCTTTTGACTGACTGATGGGGGTGAATGAGTATCTAGTTTTTTATTAGGATCCCCATTAGCTGTTACTGAAGCTACAGCTAGACCTACTCTTCCTCGGGTCCTTCATAAACACACATAATAAATCATCCTTTTCATTCAATATTTTTTCCCAGGGCACAATGGGACTGCATTGTCTATCTGAAATCATATTGGGTAGGCATAAACTGGGATTTGCTTAAATCTGTCTAGACGAACAAAATGGACAAAGGCAGAACACCAATACAAGAGACAAAGGATTGGTGAGACCAAGGGGAGCGCACACTCACCTTCAAACACACATTCATGACTCGTGGTTACTAATAAAGGTCCATCACTTACAGGCTAGACCCCAGCCAGAGTAATGCACAGGGAGGTCAGTGCTAACCACATCCTGTTTGGAGACAATCATACCAYCCCCATCCAACTCACACCCAGCACCATAAACAACTTGAGAAGCACATGGGCTCTTGAAATGAAAGTGACAGCTGTAATCTACTCTGTCCCAAATGGCACCCTATACCATGTGGGCCCTGGTCAATAGAAGTGCACAAAATAGGGAATAGGGTGACAATTGGGACGAAACCCTAGTCTCCACCTCCCAGTCTGGCAAAACAGCTTATGACATGTTACAAGACAGGCCATTAGAAAATATCTCCTGCTGTGATTACATTAGGGCCATTTCATTCACCTGCCCAGAGCTAAACCTGTTCACGGTGGATCTGAAAAGAATGTAGCTGGCCTAAATGGATCTGTACAGTATTAAAAAACACTTTCTCTAAAGCTCTATTCCAGTTAGGACTCTAGAGTTCTAGTTCTAGAACTCTATTCCAGTTCAGTAATGTGTTTAGGCCTATACACTGAGTATACAAAACATTAAGAACACCTGCTCTTTCCATGACATAGACTGACCAGGTGAAAGCTACACTCTTAGAAAAAAGAGTTCCAAAGGGTTTCTTCAGCTTTCCCCAGACAAGAACCCCTTTGGTTCCAGGTAGAACCCTTTTGGGTTCGAGGTATAATCCTTTTGGGTTCTATGTAGAACCCTCTGTAGAAAGGGTTCTACATGGAACCCAAAAGGGTTCTACCTGAAACCAAAAAGGGTTCTTCAAGGGTTCTCCAATGGGGACATCCGAAGAACCCTGCAAGGTTTTTTTTCTAAGAGTGTATGATCCCTTATTGATGTCACTTGTTAAATCCACTTCAATCAGTATACATTTTTTTAAATGTAACCTTCATTTAACTAGACCAGTCAGTTAAGAACAAATTCTTATTTACAATGACGGCCTACAACGGCCAAACCCAGATGACGCTGGGCCTCCCAATCACGGCCGGTTGTGATACAGCCTGGATTTGAACCAGGGTGTCTATTAGAGGTCGACCGATTATGATTTTTCAACGCCGATACCGATACCGATTATTGGAGGACCAAAAAAGCCGATACCGATCAATCGGACGATTTTTATATATATATTTGTAATAATGACAATTACAACAATAATGAATGAACACTTTTATTTTAACTTAATATAATACATCAATAAAAATCTATTTAGCCTCAAATAAATAATGAAACATGTTCAATTTGGTTTAAATAATGCAAAAACAAAGTGTTGGAGAAGAAAGTAAAAGTGCAATATGTGCCATGTAAAAAAGCTAACGTTTAAGTTCCTTGCTCAGAACATGAGAACATATGAAAGCTGGTGGTTCCATTTAACATGAGTCTTCAATACTCCCAGTTAAGAAGTTTTAGGTTGTAGTTATTATAGGTATTATAGGACTATTTCTCTCTATACCATTTGTATTTCATATACCTTTGACTATTGGATGTTCTTATTGGCACTATAGTATTGCCAGCCTAATCTCGGGAGTTGATAGGCTTGAAGTCATAAACAGAGCAGTGCTTCAAGCATTATGAAGAGCTGCTGGCAAACGCACAAAAGTTTTTGAATGAATGCTTACGAGCCTGCTGCTGCCTACCACCGCTCAGTCAGACTGCTCTATCAAATACCAAATCATAGACATAATTATAATATAATAAAACACACGGAAATACGAGCCTTAGGTCATTAATATGGTCAAATCCGGAAACTATAATTTCGAAAACAAAACGTTTATTCTTTCAGTGAAATACGGAATCGTTCCGTATTTTATCGAATGGGTGGCATCCCTAAGTCTAAATATTGATGTTACATTGCACAACTTTCATAATTATGTAAAATTCTGGCAAATTAATTACGGTCTTTGTTAGGAAGAAATGGTCTTCACACAGTTCGGAACGAGCCAGGCGGCCCAAACTGCTGCATGTACCATGACTCTGCTTGCACAGAACGCAAGAGAAGTGACACGATTTCCCTAGTTAATATTGCCTGCTAACATGAATTTCTTTTAACGAAATATGCAGGTTTAAAAAATATATACTTTAGAATTGATTTTAAGAAAGGCATTGATGTTTATGGTTAGGTACACTGGTGCAACAACAGTGATTTTTTTCGCGAATGCGTTTTGTTAAATCATCACCCGTTTGGCGAAGTAGACTGTGATTCAATGATAAATTAACAGGCACCGCATTGATTATTTGCAATGCAGGACAAGCTAGATAAACTAGTAATATCATCAACCATGTGTAGTTAACTAGTGATTATGTTAAGATTGATTGTTTTTATAAGATAAGTTTACTTACATTGGCTCCTTGCTGCACTCACGTAACAGGTGGTCAGCCTGCCATGCAGTCTCCTCATGGAGTGCAATGTAATCGGCCATAATCGGCATCCAAAAATGCCGATTACCGATTGTTATGAAAACTTGAAATCGGCCCTAATTAATAAGTAACATGGTCACTGTGGTAGAACGTCCCATCGTAGCCTGATTTCAGATGTGTCCATGAAAATAGGCTTATTAGGGAAATCGTTCTTCTTCCAAAGAATGTAGACGTTTTAACTGAACTATCATATTAACCTGACTATCCACAATAATCGCATTTGTGCATGTAACCGTGTAAGTGCCGACAACTGTGCTTTGACGACTTAATCCATAATTCAGCGGAAAGAGAGAGTAGAGAGAGAGAGAGGAGGAGAGAGAGAGAGAGAGAGAGAGAGAGAGAGAGAGAGAGAGAGAGAGAGAGAGAGAGAGAGAGAGAGAGAAAATGGGAAACATTCCACTTAGTCCTATGGTACGTCCTCTGAAATTTTCAGCAATTGTTAACTTGTGGCATTTCTATCCCCCTTTTGCAAGACAGGAAGACCACTAATAATGGTGCTACAAAAGAGTGGATTAGTGCTTCAGTCAGGAGATTCGTCACAAAGGACTACAGTCATCCTGATGCATTGGGGCACTTTGCAGAGTCACACTTTTTCAGACAGATCTCTTTCCATGTCTGTCTGTGTGCTGACTGTCCACAGACAACGCTTTCTCTAGCTAGGTCATTATTCCTGGTGCGTTACCCATGTTTAGGGCAGCAGGTAGCCTTGTGGTTCGAGCATTGGGCCAGTCCCCGAAAGGTTGCTTATTCAAATCCCTGATCATGGTGAAAAATCTGTCGATGTGCCCTTGAGCAAGGCACTTAACCCCAATTGTTTCAGGGTTGATAATAGCACACCCTGTCCGTGACACCACTATCAAGGAAAGGGAAAGGGGGATACATAGTCAGTTGTCTAACTGAATGTATTCAACTGAAATGTGTCTTCCGCATTTAACCCAACCCCTCTGAATCAGAGAGGTGCGGGGAGCTGCCTTGAGTGTCCACACTAAATATATCAAATAAAACCATCCACCAAATTAGATTACTAAATCAAAGTGGTACCGCTTGCCATGCGGTAGCAGAGAGAACAGTCTATGAATTGGGTGACCGGAGTCTTTGACCATTTTTTGGGCCTTCTTCTGACACCGCCTAGTATATACAGTTGAAGTAGGAAGTTTACATACATTTACATACATTTGCCAAATACATTTAAACTCAGTTTTCACAATTCTTGAAATTTTTTATTTGAGCAAATGTATTACAAATAAATAACAGAAATACCTTATTTACATAAGTATTCAGACCCTTTACTCAGTACTTTGTTGAAGCACCTTTGGCAGCGATTACAGCCTTGAGTTTTCTTAGGTATGACGCTACAAGCTTAGCACACCTGTATTTGGGGAGCTTCTCCCATTCTTCTCTGCAGATCCTCTCAAGCTGTCAGGCAAGCTCTCGAGGCTGTAATCGCTGCCAAAGGTGCTTCAACAAAGTACTGAGTAAAGGGTCTGAATACTTATGTATATGTGATATTTACGTTTCTTTTTTTTTCTTCAAAAAACTGTTTTTGCTTTTTCATTATGGGGTATAGTGTGTAGATTGATGAGGAAAAACATGTAATCAATTTAGATTAAGGCTGTAACGTAACAAAATGTGGAAAAAGGGAAGGGGTCTGAATACTTTCTGAATGCACTGTAGCTCTACTGGTGTGATTCACAGCACTGCAGTAGAGTGCAGTACTATGGTAAACTACTCTTGGTCCCATATTGTGCAGTGTGATTCGGAGCAGCAGCTTTCACTAGAGTGGGAGAGCATTATGGAGGATGCCTGCCTGCCATCTCTATGGGCCTGGACTCCCTCTCTTCCTCCCTTCTCCAACCTCTAGGCTTGCTGCTGTGTGGGAGCTTACTGCTCATCTCTGCAGGAACAATAAACAAGCCCTAGTTTAACTAAAAGGAAATGAGGAATGCCTTCCTGATATTGTAAGGGCCAAACCAACAGACTTCTGGCTGTTAACCCCACACAGTGTACACTCAATACTGGTTCGGTCGTCACTCTCTAATGACATTTACTTTGGCCTATGTATGTAACCTGTTGACTTACAGTGCATTCTGGAAAGTATTCAGACCCCTTGACTTTTTCCACATTTTGTTACGTTACAACCTTATTCTAAAATGGATTAAATCGTTTTTTCCCATCCTCAATCTACACACAATACCCCATAATGACAAGCAAAAACTGATTTTTAGAAGATTTTGCAAAACTGACATATCACATTTACATAACTATTCAGATGCTTTAGTCAGTACTTTGTTGAAGCACCTTTGGCAGCCATGACAGCCTCGAGTCTTCTTGGTTATGACTCTACAAGCTTGGCACAACTGTATTTGGGGAGTTTCTCCCATTTCTCTCTGCAGATCCTCTCAAGCTCTGTCAGGTTGGATGGGGAGTGTTGCTGCACAGCTATTTTCATGACTCTCCAGAGATGTTCGATCGGGTTCAAGTCCGGGCTCTGGCTGGGCCACTCAAGGACATTCAGAGACTTGTCCCGAAGCCACTCCTGCATTGTCTGTGTGCTTAGGGTCCTTGTCCTGTTGGAAGGTAAATTTTCACCCCAGTCTGAGGTCCTTAGCGCTCTGGAGCAGGTTTTCATTAAGGATCTCTCTGTACTTTGCTCCGTTCAGCTGCAGAGAGGGTTGTCCTTCTGGAAGGTTCTCCAAACTCCACAGAGGAACTCTAGAGCTCTGTCAGAGTGACAATCAGGTTCTTGGTCCTTCTCGCCCGATTGCTCAGTTTGGCCGGGCGGCCAGCTCTAGGAAGAGTCTCGGTGGTTCCAAACTTCTTCCATTTAAGAATTTTGTTCTTGGGTACCTTCATTGCTGCAGAAATGTTTTGGTACCCTTGCCCAGATCTATGCCTTGACACAATGCTGTCTCGAAGCGCTACGGACAATTCCTTCAAACTCATGGCTTGGTTTTTGCTCTGACATGCACTGTCAACCGTGAGACCTTATATAGACGTGTGTGCCTTTCCAAATAATGCATAATCAATTAAATTTACCACAGGTGGACTCCAATCAAGTTGTAAAAACATCTCAAGGATGATCAATGGATCAATGATCAATTTTGAGTCTTATAGAAAAGGGTCTGAATACTTATGTATTTCTGTTTTTACTTTTAATACATTTGCAAATATTTCTAAAAACCTGTTTTCACTTTGTCATTATGGGGTATTCTGTTTAGATTTCTGAGGATTTGTATTTATTTAATCCATTTTAGAATAAGGCTGTTACGCAATGGAATTTGGAATAGCACTTGGCGGTACTTGGCCTAGTGGTTAGAGCATTGGGCCAGTAACCGAAAGGTTGCTAGATTGAATCCCCGAGCTGACAAGGTAAAAATCTGTCGTTCTGTCCCTGAACAAGGCAGTTAACCCACTGTTCCTAGGCCGTCATTCTAAATAAGAATTTGTTCTTAACTGACTTGCCAAGTTAAATAAAGGTTAAATAAATAACATTTAAAAAACGCTACACAATGTGGAAAAAGTCAAGGGGTCAAAATACTTTCCGAAGACACTGTATTAGAGGTCGACCGATTATGATTTTTCAACGCCGATACCGATTTTTTTATTTATTTGTAATAATGACAATTACAACAATACTGAATGAACACTTATTTTACCTTAATATAATACATCAATAAAATCAATTTAGCCTCAAATAAATAATGAAACATGTTCAATTTGGTTTAAATAATGCAAAAACAAAGTGTTGGAGAAGAAAGCAAAAGTGCAATATGTGCCATGTAAGAAAGCTAACGTTTAAGTTCCTTGCTCAGAACATGAGAACATATGACAGCTGGTGGTTCCTTTTAACATGAGTCTTCAATATTCCCAGGTAAGACAGGAGTCTACAACCCACACAAGTGGCTCAGGTAGTGCAGTTCATCCAGGATGGCACATCAATGCGGCTGTGGCAAAAAGGTTTGCTGTGTCTGTCAGCGTAGTGTCCAGAGCATGGAGGCGCTACCGGAGACAGGCCAGTACATCAGGAGACGTGGAGGAGGCCGTTGGAGGCAACAACCCAGCAGCAGGACCGCTACCTCCGCTTTGAGCAGGAGGAGCACTGCAAAATGACCTCCAGCAGGCCACAAATGTGCATGTGTCTGCTCAAACGGTCAGAAACAGACTCCATGAGGGTGGTATGAGGGCCGACGTCCACAGGTGGGGGGTGTGCTTACAGCCCAGCCGTGCAGGACGTTTGGCATTTGCCAGAGAAACAAGATTGGCAAATTTTGCCACTGGCGCCCTGTGCTCTTCACAGATGAAAGCAGGTTACACTGAGCACATGAGCACATGTGACAGACATGACAAGAGTCTGGAGACGCCGTGGAGAACGTTCTGCTGCCTGCAACATCCTCCAGCATGACCGGTTTGGCGGTGGGTCAGTCATGGTGTGGGGTGGCATTTCTTTGTGGGGGCCGCACAGCCCTCCATGTGCTCGCCAGAGGTAGCCTGACTGCCATTAGGTACCGAGATGAGATCCTCAGACCCCTTGTGAGACCATATGCTGAACATGCACATTTGTGGCCTGCTGGAGGTCATTTGCAGGGCTCTGGCAGTGCACCTCCTTGCACAAAGGCGGAGGTAGCGGTCCTGCTGCTGGGTTGTTGCCCTCCTACGGCCTCCTCACGTCTCCTGATGTACTGGCCTGTCCTCTGGTAGCGCCTCCATGCTCTGGACACTACGCTGACAGACACAGCAAACCTTTTTGCCACAGCTCGCATTGATGTGCCATCCTGGATGAACTGCACTACCTGAGCCACTTGTGTGGGTTGTAGACTCCGTCTCATGCTACCACTAGAGTGAGAGCACCGCCAGCATTCAAAAGTGACCAAAACATCAGCCAGAAGCATAGGAACTGAGAAGTTGTCTGTGGTCACCACCTGCAGAATCACTCCTTTTTTGGGGTGTCTTGCTAATTGCCTATATTTCCACCTTTTGTCTATTCCATTTGCACAACAGCATGTGAAATTTATTGTCAATCAGTGTTGCTTCCTAAGTGGACAGTTTGATTTCACAGAAGTGTGATTGACTTGGAGTTACATTGTGTTGTTTAAGTGTTCCCTTTATTTTTTTGAGCCAGTGTATATTTTTTAAAACCTTTATTTAACTAGGCAAGTCAGTTAAGAACATTCTTTTTCAATGACGGCCTAGGAACGGTGGGTTAACTGTCTTGATCAGGGGCAGACCGACAGATTTTTACCTTGTCAGCTCAGGGATTCAATCTTGCATCCTTACGGTTACTAGTCCAACGCTCTAACCATCTGCCTCACGAGGAGCCCGCCTGTTACGCGAATGCAGGAAGAAGCCAAGGTAAGTTGCTAGCTAGCATTAAACTTATAAAAAACAATCAATCAATCAATCATAATCACTAGTTATAATACAACATGGTTGATGATATTACTATTTTATCTAGCGTGTCCTGCGTTGCATATAATCGAAGCAGTGCGCATTTGCGAAAAAGGACTGTCGTAGCTCCAACGTGTACCTAACCATAGACATCAATGTCTTTCTTAAAATCAAT